>NW_027096679.1:0-40000 GCF_019320115.1 Miscanthus floridulus | reverse complement strand
GTGGGTGATAGGTAATCACCCGACTTTTATCTGTCTAAGCATGGCTAAGCATAACTAGGCATTTACGAAGTAAAATTGGTAACAAGGTAGATACGGAAAAACAAGGTTGGTAATGCACCAATTAGGTTTTCACTTAACTCCTAATCACTTAATGTAGTAAAGAAAAGCAAAAGCGAAATCAATTTGTAAATCACAAGGTAGATTTAAATGCATCCGGGGCTTGCCTTCGTTGACGAAAAAGTCTGGTTCCTGAGACGTTCCACAATTATCAGATCCGACCTCAACAGACGGATTAACCACCTCCGCAACTTGATTAACTACCATGTGTTCACCTTCGTTCACTACACGTAGTAATAATGCCATGTTTAACATGATGCGAGATACAAAAATATGATGCTCGATGATGGATGCAAAATTAACAACTTGAATACAACTTTCCTTCGCGGTACAGTTACAAGTCAAACTAACTAAACCTTTTTCGTAACATTTACTTTCATTGTTAAGGATCATTACCAACTAATGACCCAAGGTCATCACTCAATCCAAAAACTCAAACAAAACCTAAATCATTAAAGGTTACTATTTGCTTTTATGAATTAATTATTTAATTCAAAATTATAAAATAAATCAACTTATTCCAATTGAGCTCAAAATTTTTGTAAACGTTCATCACATGATAACTAAGTGGTAAAACAATTTTCATAATTTTTTGATAATTAAATAAGCCTAGAAAAATCATGGAAACCCATTTATTAATTAATTGAGCAATTTTTATCACATTCAAGAAGTACTGAAAACAACATTTCATATTTTTTCTAAATAATATACATCACAGAGAGGTCACACAAAAATTTTCATAATTTTTGGAGCTCTAAATAATTCTACACAAAAATAACAAAAACATACACTATTCATTCATTCTAAAAATAGGAAAATTCATTTTCAATTCACTGAGTCATTGACACCCGACCCCACATGTCATCCCCTACCTCCCGCGCTGACCACGGCGACATCGGCTTTGACCGGTGAAATCTCACCGACTGGCGAGGTCACCGGCGAAGGCCAAGGTACTAACATGATCACAACACCACGGCGCATCGATTTGTGACACTAACTAGACCAACTACGGACTGGACCAAGCACTACGCCGGCCATGGCGGCCACGACTGCATGGTTGTGCTACGCCGGCGATAGGAGATCGGTAGCGGTGAAACAAACAACTCGGGAAGAACTAGGAGCTCACCTCGTACACGTTGAAGGCGATGGACGAGCCGGAGGAACAACGGAGAGGCGGGTCGACAGTCATAGCGATCACGGCAGCGCGAACCACTGTCGGTGATGGCGTTCTGGCGACTACGGTGATCAAAAGGATCAAACAACCGGTCATAGAGCAACACTGGGATCAAGGCGAAGCTAGAGCCACGCTGAGCAAGGACAAAGACGCACCATGGAGCTCCAGCCACGGCGACGTGCACACCACGGTGAGGTTGCCGGCCGCGGGGAAGAAAGGCGTGCACCGTGGGTTCCCGGTGGAGTCAAGCTTCAAGGGTTGGTCTACTGGGTGCGCAAGAAACAGGCAAAGTTTAGGCGATGCTTTGTCGAGGCTGGTTTGTGCTGAGGAGGCGATGCCTAGCTCGACGGAGCTATGGCGGCGGCGTCGGGAAAATAGAGGAAGAGAAAAGAAGAACGGCGGCAATGCTCTGGCTATAAAGGCTGGCCAGGAAGCAAGAGGAAGCCACGAAGGAGCCTTCCCCGTGCCAGCGCGAAGCTGAGGACGGCCACGCGCGCGCCTAGAACTGAGAAGAAGGCCTGCCGGCAACGAGGTGGCTTCGGTGGCTACTGTTCACCAAAATTACCAAATTGCCATTCATTTTAAAATCCCAATTACTCCAAAATTTATGTAACAACTCAAAAATCTCCAAAAATAAAAGTTGTTCAAAATCCAAAGTTCTACAACTTTTCTTTTATAACTACCCCCTAATTCGGTCTACATTTTGAAATACAAATTTGAATTCAAATAGGGGACATTTAAAGAATTTCGCCTTTTCAAATTGCTTCAAATTTTTCATAACAACTTTGAAAACTCCAAAAACAAACTTTGTATAACTCGACAAGCTCTACACTTTTGCTTTTAGGCTCAACCCCAAAATATGCTTAGATTTTAAAATGGGGTTTTAGGGTAGAATTTAAATACTAAAAATCAGGGTTTACGGAAATTCAAATCAATACAAAGATTTTTAACTCACTTCAAGCCATACAAGTCAACACATATAACATAAAGGTAAACTGGTTTTAGTGTATGCATATCAAAATTTTCACTAACACATGAATGATGTGCTATGCATATGATGACATGGCATGTTTTAGTATTTAAACACCTGAGGTGTTACACAAGCTCACTCATGGTTCGCGCAATCGCGCCACCCAGATCATGGACCAGGCACGTGATATGGCAATGGGCGCGCTTTGCTTTGATGTTCATTGATCATTCATGATCGCCCATTCTCATTACGAGAACATCGATCTAGCGACGATGAGCCAAGGCTTCGCGCCCGTCTATACTGACGCTGAGTGGGACGACATCGAGAAAGAGGTGCCCCCTAGCACGTGACCTTTCTGCCAAGATAGAAGATGAAATCATCCCTCCGAGGGGTTAGTTTAGTTAGATAGGTCATGCGGTGCATTTGTAATAAGCGGACAAGCTCCATCCCTTTTGTTTTGTTTAAACAAGTTTGTTCTATTGTTTCGGTTGAACAAATTTGTTCTTTCTCCCTTTTATGTGTAAAAAAGGGTTAATGTGTTTTGACCCTTCCTGTTGTTAAGACTATACAGCTTGAGGTGTGGATGAAAAACTCTGATCACGCTGGTAAGCAAGAGTGTCATAGCCACTGGGGCGTAGGTTTCTTGTAGTCCGACTAGCTTTACTCAGTGTTTGTTTCTGCAAACCTTGTCTCTAGGTTTTTAACGTGAGAAAAGGGTCAAGCACGATGACTATTTTAGAAAGGATATATATATACCCTTATCAGCCCCCAAGTGAGATGCGGCCCCTTGCTGTTGCCAGGGTCAGGTTTCACTAAAGATCGAGGAGATGATAGCGAAACTGGTAATAGAAAGCATTTTTTGTTTCAGAAATGTTTTTCTAAGTATTTGTATGTACCCCTCCCTAGGACCCGAGCCATCGTCCTACGACCATGCATTCGGTCTCCTTGTGAGTCTAACTTCCCTTGAGCCCCCACGCATTGCAGGGGTCTGGTTGAGGGTCGGCTCGTCTTTGTGATCGTCACCCCTCAAGCATTTTTTTGATAAAACAGAGGGGCTGAGCCATGCCACGTTTTTTCTCGATGGACGAAACATGGTGCTCGGTGAGCTATTAATAGGCTAGTCTGAGTGGGGCCCCGGCTTCCTATTCGCGGGGGTCCGACATGGGTCAGCTAGTGACCGACTCTATATTCTCAGTGGCCAATCCATATAGTTCTTGGGTCTTTTCGACCGGTCCCAAGGGCTCGTTGCCATTCTTTGAGGAAAAACCATGGACTGGGAATCGACCAAAACTTGAATGTGGGCTGAGATGCCCACGGCACTCGTGCACTCGGGTACTGGCTACTAGTGGGCCCATCCCTTTCCACCCCTCACTCTAAAGGCGCCTCACAGCGGCTGTGAGCCCATCAGAGGGCCAGCCTTCGAACTCCAAGGTCTAAATAGGCCATAGGAGCATTTTCAGCTCCGTATCCCTCCTTACCTGTGATGGTTCTAGCGCCTATCTACGTCGATGCCGAGCTAGATGACATCTAGAAGGGGGTGGCCCCTCTGGCATAAGACTTACCTACTGAGATAGAGGATGAGATCACCTCCCAAGAAATTTGTTTGGTAGATAAGCCAGGAGGCAAACTTGTAGAAAGTGGTCAAGCTCTTAAATTTTGTTATGGCCAAACAGATTTTTAGCTCTTCTCCCCTTTTTTGTATAAAAAGGTTAATGCAATCTGACCTTTTCCATCATTAAGGCTATAAAGCTCGGGGTGTGGGTGAAAAAACTCCAATCACACTAGTGAGCAAAAATGCTATAGCTGCTAGGGCGTAGGTTTCTTACAGTCCGACCAGTTTTACTCAGCATTCGTTTCTGTAACCCTTGCTTCTAGATCTTAATGTGAGAAAGGTTTGGGCATAGAGAATCTCTACCAGATAGATATACTCTTTAATTCATTCCAACTCTTTCCATAGTTAAGGCTAAAAAGCTTGGGGCGCAGGTAGAAAACTCTGATCACGCTGGTGAGCAAAAATGCCATAGCCGCTGGGGCGTTGGTTTCTTGCAGTTCAACCAGTTTTACTCAGCACTTATTTCCACAACCCTTGCTTCTAGATCTTAACATGAGAATGGGTCGGGCATAGAGAATGTCTACTGGATAGATATGCTCTTATTAGCCCCCAAGTGAGTCCTGGCCCCTTGCCGTTGCTGGGGTCGGGTGTCACTAAAGATCGAGGAGTCGATAGCGAAACTGATAAGAGAAAGCATGCATAGATTAAGGGTAAAAGTGACATAGCTATTCGATGTTCTAGGCATTCATGAAGACTTCGCCATCGATGGTCTTGAGCCCCTTGCCATTGCTGGGGTCAGGTGTCACTATAGATCGAGGAGTCGATAGCAAAACCGATAAGAGAAAGCATGCATAGATTAAGGGTAAAAGCGACGTAGCTGTTCGATGTTCTAGGCATTAACGAAGACTTCATCGTCAATGGTCCTAAGCTTATAGATGCCTAGTTAGAGCACCTCTACGATGATGTATGGTCCCTCCCATGGAGGAGGGAGCTTCTGGTGGTTCTTGTTGCTCTGGACGAGGCAGAGCACTAGGTCCCCGACGTTGAAGGCCTGACCCCGCACTCGATGGTTGTGGTACCGGCACAATGCTTGTTGGTATTTGGCTGACCAGAGGAGGGCAATGTCACATGCTTCATCTAGCTGGTCCATGTCATCCTCGAGGGATGCCTTGGCTCCCTATTCATCATATGCCCTGACCCTCGATGCTCCATAATCGAGGTTGGTCAGGAGAACAGCCTCAGAACCGTAGACCATGAAGAATGGCGTGTAGCCGGTGGCCCGGCTAGAGGTCATCTTCAGGCTCTAGAGCACCATGGGAAGCTCCACGACCAATGGTCTGCCAAACTTGTTCAACCGATTGAAGATCCTAGGCTTGAGGCCTTGTAGGACCATGTCGTTCGCACGCTTGACCTGCCCGTAATTACGGGGGTGCGCCATGGTGGCCCAATCAACGCGAATGTGGTATTCATCATAGAATTGGAGGATTTTTTTTTTCCCGGTGAACTGCGTGTCGTTGTCCATGATAATGGAGTTCGGGACTCCAAAGCGATGGACAATGTCAAGGAAAAATAGTACGACTTGCTTGGACTTGATTGCAGCGCTGTAGGATCCTAGTGTGGCTTCACCTATAGAGCTCACCCTCAATAACAACAAAGGACTTGGCATGACGCGTGAGCCACCGAGCCTCCATTTTGTCCATCGGTAGTGCCTCATGGAGGAGGTAGTCGAGGTAAGGCATCCTCTAGTCGGCCAGAGGGTCGGGCTCTATCACTAGATCCTCATCAAGCTCCATGACTTCGAGGTCAGATGGAGCAAGCGGCTGGTTAGCCACCAAGCCCAGGGCAGGCAGCCTGTCACCGGTCTATTCTAGCTCCTCATAGTAGACTGAGGGCTTGTACTAATCACTAGCAAAGATGCTCATTGGCACCAGCTCTCGATCGAACATCATGTTTGCCAGTGTGTCGGTCACCTTGTTGAGACACCTCGAGATGTGATTGAGCTAAAGACCATTGAACTTGTCCTCTAGCTCGTGGACTTCTTGGCAATACACAGCCATCTTGGCGTTGTGGTAGCTTGATTCCTTCATGACTTGGTCGATGACCAGCTGGGAGTCACCCTGGACATCAAGCCATCGGTGACCCAACTTGATGGTGATGCATCGACCATTGATAAGGGCCTCATACTCAGCCACATTGTTAGAGGAGGGGAAATGGATGTGAACCATGTACCTCATGCGTACCCAGAGGGGTGAAACAAAGAGGTGCCTCATGCCGGTGCCTTTCTTCATCAGCGATCCATCGAAGTACATCGTCCAGTACTCTTGGTCAATGACTGCTGGCGGCATTTGGATGTCGGTCCACTCTACAACGAAATTAGCCAGCACTTGGGACTTGATGGCCGTTCAAGGGGCATATGAAATGCCTTGACCCATTAGCTTGAGTCCCCACTTTGTGATTCTTCCTATGGCATCCTAGTTTTGGATGACCTCACTGAGAGGGAAGGACATCATGACCGTCACCGAATGTGACTCGAAGTAGTGACGCAACTTCCTTTTGGTGATAAGGATGGTGTACAAAAGTTTTTGGATTTGGGGGTAGCGAGTCTTCGAATCGGATAAGACCTCACTAATGAAATACATGTGACACTACAGTTTCAGGGCATGCCCCTCTTCTTCTCGCTCTACCACCAGGGTGGCACTGACCACTTGTGTGGTGGCCGTAATGTAGAGCAGAAGCGGTTCTCCATCGGTTGGGGGGGCCAGAATCGGGTCCTTCATCAGCAGCTGCTTGACCTTGTCAAGTGCCTCCTAGGCCTTGGGTGTCCATTTGAAGTGGTCGGCCTTCTTCAGAAGCCGATAGAGGGGGCCCTCATTCGATGGGGCGTGAGATAAAGCGGCTAAGCACAACGAGGCACCCTATAACTCGTTGTAACCCCTTTATGTTCTGAATCGGGCCCATCCTCATGATGGCTGAGATATTCTCTGGGTTGGCGTCGATGTCACGCGTGGAGAAGATAAAACCTAGCAGCATACCCCTCGGGACCCTAAAAACACATTTCTCGGGGTTGAGTTTGATGTCGTTTGCTTAGAGTTTCGTGAAGGTCTGCTCTAGGCCGGCTACGACCTGGTCAGACTATTTGGACTTGACCATGATGTCGTCTACGTAGGCCTCAATGGTTTGCCCGATGAGGTCACTGAGACACTTGAGCATACAACGCTGATACATAGCCCCCACGTTTTTTCAGACCGAACAACATTGTGACGTATCAGAATGATTTGAACGGGGTGATGAAAGATGTCATGAGCTGATCGGACTCTTTCATCACCATTTGATGGTACCTAGAGTACATATCAAGGAAGCAAAGGGTTTCTCACCCTGAGGTCGAGTCGCCTACTTGGTCTATGCATGGCAAAGGAAATGGATCCTTTAGACATGCTTTGTTGAGACCCATGTAGTCAACACACATTCTCCATTTCTCACTCTTTTTTTGTATAAGAACAGGATTGGCTAACCACTCAGGGTGGTATACTTCCTTGATGAACCTAGCCACCAAAAGCTTCACAATCTCCTCACCAATGGCCTTGCATTTTTCCTCGTTGAAGTGATGTAGGTGCTGTTTCACCGGCTTGGAGCTTGGCCTGATCTTCAAGGTGTGCTCGGTGACTTCTCTCGAAATGTCTGGCATGTCTGAGGGTCTCCACGCAAAGATGTCTCTATTGGCGTGGAGGAAGTCTACGAGTGCGCTTTCCTATTCAAAGGAAAGCGTGGTGCTGATGTGCACCACTTTGCCCTTAGAGCCACTAGGGTCTATGAGGACCTCCAAGAGGCTCAAAAGACCTGGCCAACCACTTGTAGTTGGGTGCTTCTTCGATGACCTCCTACCTGATGGCAGCAAGCTCTTTGGAGGTGACAATTGTCACGGCGTGTTCACAGCACTCAACCTCGTACTTGTAGCCACGCTGGAAGAAGGTGCCCATGGTGATGGCCCCATATGGACCCAGCATCTTCAACCTCAGATAGGTGTAGTTGGGGATGACCATGAACTTCACGTAGCATGGACATCCTAGGATGGCATGGTCGGACCTGTGGAACCCGACCACCTTGAAGGTAAGGGTCTCCATCCTATAATTGGTCGGATTCATGAAGGTGACGGGCAGCTCGATCTGCCCAAGTGGCATGGCCTGCTTTCCAGGCTTGATGTAGTGGAAAGGGGCCCTAGTCGGCCGGATGCACGATTGGTCGATGCCCATGGCATCGAGCATTTTAGCGTACATGATGTTGAGGCCGCTGCCTCCATCCATCAGCACCTTGGTGTGCCACTTCGTGCCGATGATCAGGTCAACAACGAGCGGGTATCTTCCTAGCTACGAGACACTTTTTGGGTGGTCAGTTTGATCAAAGGTTATGGTGGACTCCGACCATCGGAGGAAGGAAGGTGTGGCCGGCTTGGCCATATAGACCTCATGGTGGTAGTGCCTAGAGTCATAGGCCGACGACCCTCCAAAGATAATAAGGCATCCATCCAGCGCCAAAAATCTATTGTCCTTCCCTTGGTGTCGTTTGTGGCTAGCTTGGGCTCCTTCCTATGCTCTTCCTTGTTGGAGCCTCTAGATAAGAACTGCTTCATGAGGATCCAGCGCCAAAAAGCATGGTTTGGGCATGACCCTTTGAGTAGCTTTTTGAAGTGGTCCAGGGTACCCTCAGCATGCTTCTAACCCCCTTGCGGTCGGCAGTGGCCATGAGCGAGCCCTTGCTCCACTTTTTGTTCTTCTTCTTGTTGGGAAGGTTGGAGGCGCCTTCACCGATGTCCTCGTCCCACTTTGCCTTGCCTTTGAGGCGGTCAAAAATTGCCCCGACCACCTCCTCGCCCAAGGCATGGCAGGTGGCGATGTCGAGGAGCTCCTTGGTGGTTCATGGGCCCTTATGTCCTAGCTTGTGAACTAGGGACTCGCAGGTGGTCCTGGATAGGAAAGCTCCTATGACATCGGTGTTGGGGACGTTGGGCAGTTCATGGCACTACCGGGCGAAGCTTCGGATGTAACCACGAAGAGTTTCCCCGAACTTCTATCGGTAGTTTTGTAGATCCCATGGGTTCCCAGGATGCACGTATGTGCCCTAAAAGTTTCCCACAAAGATCTCTTTTAGGTCCTCCCAACTTTGGATTCGGTTGGGCGGAAGGTGTTCCAACCACGCTCATGCCGAATCGGCCAGGAACAATGGAAGATTGCGGATAATGAAATTGTCACTATCTGCTCCACTAGCTTAGCAAGCAAGCCTATAATCCTCGAGCCATAGTCTGGGGTTTGTTTCCCCAGAGTATTTCAGGATGTTGGTCTACAGTCGGTACTACGGTGAGAAGACGACGTTGAGGATGTGTCGGCCAAAGGCCTGAGGTCTCGACAAGTCAAGGCTTAGGCTTCAGTCCTTACCATTGTCGTAGCGTCTGGCATGACGAGGGTGGTAGCTGTGGCTAGCCTCCTCCCTCTCATCGCTATGGGCACGCCTGTGGGCATCCAAGGTGTTGCGCGCGTCATGGTGGAGGCCAAGATGCTCATGCACCAGAGCCGAGGCACGTTGCCTGTCGCCTCACTACGCTTGGTGGACTGACATGTCCCTGTCGGGTCGCTCTAGGGGCACGCACTGGCTGGCGTTGAGCTCACATCATTAGGACAACAAGCTCCCGGCCTGCTGCACCGCCGCATGCTTGAGTAGCATGCAAATCTCGTGATGGGCCTGGTGATCCTCGGGTGTCGCGGGCTCTGGAAGCCCCTGGAGCAAGGCCACCATGGTAGCAATGTTCTGGCTTGCCTAGGTGAAGTGTGGGAGGGCTTTGTCATCCTCGATGATCCTCTAGTTCATGTCGTGGGCCATGGCATGCGCACGCCCACCGTCTCCGTGGTGCTCGAGCCCCATGTGTTCCTGCTTGAGCTAGAGTCATGCTTCTGCGTGCTCTTGGTGTCGCACCCTCAGCTGCTCTACCTATAGGCGAGGAGGGGCCCTTACATCCTCCTTGACCTCATCATCGAGGTCATCTACTAGGGTGGCCCCTCCCTCGTGGATGCTTTTGATGTATTCCTCAGGGGTACGTGTCATAAAACATTCTCACAAGGGGTGATAGCTCCCCCTACTGGTGTCAGAGTCGGAGGATGACTCCGATTCTCCTACCAGAAGGTCATGGAAAGATTCCATGACATATTCGGTCATCCCCATGAACTCATCGTCCGTAGGGGATGGGGGCGTGCGCTGCACCACAAGGTGGCCAATGGTCTCTACGGTGTTGCGCACACCGAACGAGAGCACTGTCGGGGCACTCTAGATGAGGCATTCTGAGGAGAGCGGCTCTCCTACAGCAAGCTACGTCATGACATTGGTGAACGAGAAAGGTGAGGCGGCGTAGGTCCTCCTGGGATGGTCGGGATCCTAGGAAGGCACCGAGCTGGCGCTCTAGCCTCCTGTAATCGAACCTAAGGAGCTGGTCGCTCCCGGGGGTGCGGGCCTCCGGTGCATGTAGTTGTAGCTCCTCAAGCACCTCGACGATCGCATCGAGGCTGACAAAGTGGAGAGGTTGGACGGCGATGGGAACCTACACCAACACTCAATCCATCATAACGATGAAGTCTAGGTTTTCGAAGCGCACGAGTGCGCCCGGGACCTAGCTGATGCTGTGACTAGCCATCCGAGGCCTGATGTGGACATCGAGACATGCAAAAAGCCCCTACTTGGCGCGTCAATTGTCGGTGTTTTTGGACCACCGACGAGTAAATTTGTATTTGCGCGTCTGGCTCGGATGGTGTGCTTGGAGGACACAAGGATTTATACTGGTTTAGGTGGAACGTCCCTACGTCCAGTTCACTGCTGCTCGTGTTACCGGCACTTGGTTTGCAGTACGGGCTACAAACAGGCGAGAGAGGGAGAGGATCCCAAGTCTCTGGTGGAAGGAGTGAACAGGTGCTGAGAGCTCGCTTGCCGCTCAGCCATGTGCTCGTGTCGTGCACTTGTGTTCTGATTTCATCCCCCTTCATGGGGTGCCCTGCTTCCCCTTTTATAGGCGAAGGAAAAGCGTAGGTTACAATGGAGAAAAAGGAAAAGAACGTGAGAGAGAGAAGAAGGCTTCCAGGGTCGTCGGGTCCTTCTTCTCCATCATGCGGGTCCCGCCAATCCTATAGATGTCAATAGGGACGACTCCACGTCACGGCCCTGTTCATCACTAGCGCAATGCGCAAGCATCATCTACTGGTCATGGCATTTCACTCCATCCTGGCAGACGTCGTGGTGAACTCATGTGTCTATCGGTGTCCGTACGAGGTTTAGGCAGAGCAGCATCGGCATGCCCGACACTATTCTTGATGTGAATCCCCAGGTATGGCCCATCATGGCCATGGGTTACATCGAGGCGTGCCAGTCTCTTCTCAGGTATCAGAGTTTTGACTTAGGCCCATACGCTTAGACCTGGAGTGGTTGGCGGTGGTATGGGTCCTCGTCGGACAAGACGGAAGGCCTAGCCAAAGAGTAACGGTGCTTGCTTCTAACTCCGGCCCGCCTCTCCGACCGGAAGGCCTGACCGAGGAGGGACGGCGCTCGCTTCCATCGCTTTCGACTCCGGCCCACCTCTCTAACCAGAAGGCCTGGCCAAGCAGGATCGACGCTCGCCTCTGACTCTTGCCCGCCTTTCCGACTAGAAGGCCTGGCCAGCTCGCTTCTGACTCTAGCCCGTCTCTCCGGCCGAAAGGCCTGGCCAAGGAGGAACGATGCTCGCTTCCGACTCCGACTCACCTCTCCGACCAGGAGTATATCGAACCTCTGCTTACAGCTCTTCTCTGACCAGGAGGCCAGAGCCGACTGGGGAACGACCGACCGAGGACGCCCGCGTGGTAAAGACCCAGGAAACGGACAGAGCAAGTAAGGTAGGGCGCTCCGGTCAACCACAATATCAAGGGCCATACCCTGCACACATGTAGGATAGTACTGTCATGCCATGTCAGAAGGATGCACCACAACTTTCCAGACATGTTAGAACATGAACAATGTTGTGGGTGCCGACATTTATCCTACAGTATGGTAGGCGCCGACATCTGCCATACAAGAAGAAGACAATGGAACCTACCACATGCATCTGAACATCAATAGTGTTGTGAGCGCTGACAAACCACCTTGTACCCCGATAGCACAGGCAACAAGACTAATTAGCACACACGCACTCTTTCTCTCACACTCTCTCTTGTAAAGCTGCCCCTTCATCTATAAAAGGGGATGCGTTCCCTCCAAAAGACGGACGATTCGACCACCACGACCAATTCACGAACGATTCGAACAACCTACGACTCGATCGATTCCAACAGAGCACACGCTCAAATACTTAGCGCGCGTAGGAGCTCCTGTCTCTCTCGGCCCTTCGGTCCAGAATCCGACCGGACCTCTTGCACCCCCATCTTACTCCCTCTCGTTTGTAACTCCACAGCAAACTTCGAGCACCTGGGCTCGGGAATAAAGTCACCGACCGACTCAAACTGGACGTAGGGCACGTTGCCTGAACCAGTATAAACCCTGTGTCATTGAGTGCTAGGCCACATCCGATCACAGCGTACGGCAAAACTATAAATATTTACGTGTTAGTCACTTTCTGCACCGACATCTCCCGTTCTCTTTCAAAAAAATGTTACTTGAAAATTACACATTTACCCCTATCAAAAACTATTATTCCAACATGTAATGATTGCACTTTGAAAATAGAGAAAGTAAAAAAAATCAAAACTAGGTGGACTATATCTAGAAAAACACTTATGCTGAGATAAATTTCAAATACTAGAAGTACGCTTAATTTTGGACGGAGGGAGTACTTTGGAAAATTAGAGAATCACTTGTCATAAGGAACAGGAGTAGCTCTTCTAAATCGTCAAGAAAATGTGACGGGCCTGTGTATCAGCATTCTTTCGTAGAAGATCCCAGCCAATGCAATGCAACGGAGAGCTGCCTATAGTGACTAGTGAGAGTGGTGTGGGGCACTGAGCATGACCGGTGCGGTGGGTGGTGATACCATGGGCCTGCAGCGGTTAGTTGCAGCATGCACATCATCTCATGCATGCATAACCAATCTACTGCTCACCTGAGTAAATGATTCACTACTACTACAGGTTGCACTTGTTGTCCCGGGCGGTAACGGCCTTTAGTCTCGGTTACCGTGTCGGGACAACGATCCTGGGACTAAAGGTGGAACCTTCAGTTCCGGGTCATCGAGCCGGGACTAAAGAGGGACCTTTAGTTCCGGTTGGTGTTCCTCCAGCCGAGCAAACGTGGCCGCACCCTTTAGTCCCGGTTGGTAACCCCAACCGGCACTAAAGGTTCCTTTTCTTTCTCTTTTTTTTGTTTAATTTGTTTTTAGTTCAGTTACACATATTTGTTTAATATATAATATGTTTTTATGTGCGTATTCTACGCTGCTAATATAAATACACGCATGCATATAATTACATCTAATTCTCATCTCGAGCATTATTATATTCGAATAAAGTATGAAACTATATATATTATAGATATATATGTATATATACAACACTTTCAGAATCTTGTTCTCGAAAATAACGATATCAATAAACATTTAATTTACATCATTAGTTCCTTAGGATCAAAGTAGAACTCGCTGTTGGGATTTAGCACTTTTTCTAGAAGATATCCTGCTATTGACTCTTGAACTGCTTTCAGATGGTCTTTTTGCATGACCTTTCGTTTCAACCATTCAGTCTTGCATTTGAAATAAAAGGAAAAGTATTAATACATATATATATATATATTCATTTAAAAATAAATAAAATTTTGATATATACGTACTCTGAGGACATCTTTAGGAGTTCTTCTTATGTGTGCAGTGATAAATTCACAAACGTAGTATCCACACAAGTTATTACCTGGTTGCTGCCGCAAACATCACTGTATGAGAAGAAGATTATTCTCATCATCTCACACATAAATTGAAGTACGATATAGTAATTAAACACGTGGGAAAGTATATATAGTATAACTTACTGGTATTTCAACTACATTAAGTGGTGCCTTACAATCCTTATGGTGTTGCCAAATAAACTCTTTCCAAACCCTGTGTGACCAATAATGTACGATCGTTAATAAATTATGGCAAAGTCTATTCAATAATAGTTGTGCGCGAGAGATCGAAATTACCCCTAGATAATGTCTATCATATCTTGGTATAGTGCTCGCTCTTTTCTCAATGAGTCCAAGATTACTAACCGACTTGAGTTTAACTCAATGACAATGAGTATCCAGTGAAATCTGTATTGGTTTATACACACACGTACATGCATATAAGTTGTATTGATATTACAAAAAATGTGTAGACTATATTATTATTAACACTTACTCAAAGTTGTACGGGAAAAGTATTGTTGTCTTGTCATGCTGCTTCATGAAGAACTTCATGATATTCGTCTGTGCTTCAGATACCCAGTGCTCCTTGACAATAATATCGGTTTTGAATACGATATAAGGATCAATGAAGCCAACACTAGTGTCTTGTATTCTTTGGAGCTCTGACATCTGGAATCTGTATATAAATATAAGTTACATGTGAGGATAATTATATACACGTACGCATGGAAGTGAGTTTATTAAATAAAAGTAAGAATCACTTACAAACAAAAGGAGCTAATGATTGATTTGTCCAGAGCGTCCAAGTGGTATAGTTGATGCAATTCTTCGAAACTAATATGTAAGATGTCATCGCCACGGAAGTAATGATGGTCTCTAAATCTGACAAAGATCTACTGCTCACCCCTGCCACATGCCTGCATGTACCACTTGTTGAGCAAGTATATTTGCGTATCCAATTTATTCAGAGCCGCAGGGTTGTATAGACTTTTGCCAAATTTATAAGTCTTTCAGGTATCAACTTCCAGGTTTTGGATTGGAGCTTTGCCCATCACTTGATCTAAGGTTAAACCAGTTTGTTCAAAAAAAGCAATAAGGTCTTGAACCGACACTTCTCTAGAGTTGTCTGGTCGATAGACTTCTATATTGGAACCATATTTATTAGCAACAACAAGATTTTGCATTGGTTGCTTCTGTTGTCCAAGCTATGGGACATCCTTCCCTGATGCTCTTTTCCTTTTCTTATATGCATCATGTGACTTCACGAGGGAGCGGTCATAGTCTGATAGTGGCGGAGGCTTACGAACTTCAAGCATCTTTTTCTTGTGAGCTTCGACCTTCTGCCTCAGCTGATCTCGTGGTATGTAAAAGTACGACTTTCCTTAAGCTTCGCTTGTCTCTGCTTTTGGATATCTATAAAAAAATCTTTCACTTTTTTATCTTCTTCAGCTGCTATTTGCTCATCAGTCTTTTCAGGAAGTATTTCTTGAGAAATAACTCTTTTTTTTGGGTCTTCTTTGCCGCCAGGACCTTAGACGTCTTTGTAGTGCGTCGCTGTGGAGGGGGTGGGGCGGTGTTGGAGACCGGCGTGGAGGCGATGAGGCCGGTGTTGGAGTCTGGCATGGAGGCATTGGAGATCGTTGTGGAGGCGATGGGGCCGGTGTAGGAGTTGGAGATCATTGTGGAGGCGATGGGGCTAGTGTAGGAGTTGGAGATCACCGTGGGGATGAAGTCGTCTTGCCCCCCGCGACGCTGTGATGAGATGGGGAATGAATGATTGGGCTAGGCTAGGGGGAGACCCTGCTACAAAAACAAGTTGTGGGTCAATTATTTTTTAAGCCAATATAAAATTAATGGAAAATAATATTTCATTCACTTTCATTCGTACCTAGGGTGAGGTAGGGGAAGCGGTGGCGCCCCAGGAATGATGATGAAGCGTTTACGCCATTGAATAAATGTCTTCTCTGTTTCTCCTAGTGTCTTCTCCCCATCACCGCCTTCAATGTCAAGAGGAACATTGATGTAACCTTTGAGCACTCTATCGACCGAGACGCTAGCATATCCAGGTTGAATAACTGACCCATGGATTCTTGGTGTCTTTGTTCGGTCTATTGGAGATACAACCCCAACAGCCACCATGATTGATGCATTATTACCATCTGGAATGTGCAGCTCACATGTTGTTAGAGGCTCGGTAATGTCATCAATAGGGAAGCGCAACCCAGCGTCACCTTGAATAACTGGCAGCTCCGTGGAAGCACAACTGCTTTTCATCTAACCAACGGGGCTAATGGTGACTCCCGGCATTGATTGCGATTGCATTTGACTCATTGCTAGCTGCACTTGCCTCTTGATCTCCTCCTGCATTCTTGCCTCAAGAGATTTTTCTCGTTCACGTGATTCAAGCAATGCTTGTCGTGACTCATTAACAAATTGCTCCAATACACGGATTCGGTCTGCCTCCTCATCCTTCTTTCTCTGGCGGCTTCTATAGGTATCCTTGTCTGCTAGGAATGCTTTTAGCGACCAAACCGCCCCATAGCCTCTTGTTCGACCACCGTGTTCGGGATTCTCTAGGGCATATGTCAATTCATCCTTTTCTCTGTTGGGCTTGAAAACACCACTATCAGCTTCTTCCCTAGCATGAGCTAGTCTTTGTGTTGCTCTCTCAATTTTTTGGCTGAAAATTAGCTTGCCAGTGTCTGGGTCTAGGCTTCCCCCATGAGCGTAGAACCAATTCTTCGCGCGTTGAGGCCAGTTCTTCTCTATTGTTTCAGGTATGATTCCCTTGGCAGTAATCTCTGCTTCTAGGTTCTACCACTTGGGAATAGCACTCCTATAACCACCTGATCCCATGCGATGATGATATTGCTTCTGTCGGGCATTCTGCTGATTCCTCATCACACGTTCCTCACTCTCTTGAGATGTCTTGTATTGTACGAAGTCATCCCAATGGGACTCCAACTTGACAAATGCCTTAGCATTGAAATTCGGCGTTTCATTCTTCAAGATGAACTTTTTATACAATGTCTTCTTCCAACTCTGGAACAATGTTGCCATCTTCTTCATTGTCCAATCCCTCACTAGCTCCTTCAAAGCATCATCTGCTTGTAATGTGAAATGCTGAGTGATATCTCTCCAAGCTAGGTTCTTGTCACGATCAGATACAAAACTAACATTAGGAGCGGATATCTTCTGCTTCCA
Organism: Miscanthus floridulus; assembly: GCF_019320115.1. NCBI lineage: Eukaryota > Viridiplantae > Streptophyta > Magnoliopsida > Poales > Poaceae > Miscanthus > Miscanthus floridulus. Next base: position 23,104 of record NW_027096679.1, on the reverse strand, counting down.
TTCATGAGCACTAATTGGGATCCTATCCCTTACAATGAACCCACATTGATTGACATATGTCTGAGCATGTGGTCCCAATGGTTTGCCGATGTCAGGTGTCGAATTCTGATATTATGAAACGGCCCTCTAATGGCTTTTTTGGCCCTCAGACTTTCCTACTCTTGCCGGTGGTTGATGTAGATCCAGAGACCGGCTACATGAGTAGAAACACAATGATTAACAACAAATATACGTACGCATGCATCTATAAGAGATGATAGATAATTGAATATACCTCGCCAGTATTTTCTTGCGTGACAATTTGTTGATCTTCAACCACCGAGATATTTAGGATATCCTCATAATCAGCAAAGTACTGACTCGTGTCATCTACATCCGCATTGGTGCCGACATTGATAATATCCGCCATTATGTCATCATTCAAGTTATCATCCGGAGCAGCCATTTGTATCTTCAAGATAACACATAGATAGAATTACTATGGCACATAACATAAGTACATGTGATAACACATATAGAATTACTAAATCCAATTAAATATAATAACACATAATATTTCATAAGGATAAACAATAATAAGGTATAGGCTTTGGAATCGAATAAAAAACACTTTCGATCCAAAAACATGGAAATAAGTACATGTATATATACACATAGAATGATACAATTTTCTCACTCTCTCTCTCAACACATAGAATAAGTGCATATGTATATATCTCTAGATATGCCTGTGATAACACATAGAATGTCTCTCTAGATACAATTTTCTCTCTCTCAACACATGAAAATAATTAAGTACATGTATATATACACATAGAAATAATTAAGTACATATATATGTATACATATAGAATCTCTAGATAGAATTAATTACTAAATCTAATTAAACCTAACATATATACATAGATAGAATTACTAAATTAAAATTAAATCTAACACATATAGAGAGAGAGATAGAATAATAATTACTAAATATATAAAAAACTATAATAAAAACTATCTAAAAAACTATCTAAATAAAGTACTAATTAAATTTTAATACATTTAAATCTAATTAACATATATCAAAAACTATCTAAAAACTAAGAATAAACTACTAATTAAATTTTAATACATTTTAATCTAACATATATATCAAACACTACCTAAAAAACTATCTAAAAAACTATCTAAAAAGTATCTAAAAAATATGGCCGAGCGCTATAGCTAGCAATAGGCTAGGGGCGGATGGCCATGGCGGTCGGGCGTGCTGGCCGGCCACGGGGCCGAGCTGAGCCGCGCAAGGATGACGTACGGCAGAGACGATCTCGACGGCCGTCGGGCGGGGCTCGACGATGAGGCCGGGCGGGGGTAGACGACGACGGCGGCGCGGCAGAGCTCGACGCGGCCGGGCGCGGCAGAGACGACGAGATCGACGTTGTAGATCGAAAAGTAGAAGATGAATAGAGGAACCGTTCGATATATATAGGCCAGGACCCTTTAGTCCCGGCTGGTAACACCAACCGGGACTAAAGATCCTTTAGTCCCGGCTGGTAAGCCGAACCGGGACTAAAGGTCCAACCCTTTAGTCCTGGCTCGGCTTACCAGCCGGGACTAAAGGATCTTTAGTCCCGGTTGGTGTTACCAGCCAGGGACTAAAGGTATTTTTGGGCGGGCAATTCTGCCCACCCTTTAGTCCCGGTTCCTGGCCTAGGCCGGGACTGAAGGCCTGAATTTTTGCAGCCCGCCAAGGTGTTGTTTTTTCATTTGACCAAATTTGACTTGGTCAAACTTGCTCAAATGAGACACTAAACTGACCTCAGATGAAAAAACTCTTAATACCAAGTTTGATCATCCCAGCAAGATCTACAATTGTTACATAGCTTCATTTTCCCATTTGAGAAAGTTTTATCAAACACTAGTCACAAATTCTTGAATCTCATATAGACTTTCTGAAACTATGTCACACACTTGTGAAATTTGAACTACATTTTAGTTCAAACTTTCTCAAATGAAAAAATATCCTATATAAGGATTGTAGATCTTGATGAGCTGAACAAACTTGGTATTCAAAACTTTTCAATTTGAGACAATCTAGGGTTCCAAAAACTAGTTTGTAGGCGTCAAATTTTAAAAATCACAAATTTGAACCGTCCAAACTATCTCAAATGGAAAGTGGACCAAAACAACAATTGTAGATCTTGATTATTTTAAAAACTTGGTATTCAAAACTTTTCAATTTGAAGTCATTTAGAGTTCATAATACTAGAGTCAAAGTGTTGTTTTTTCATTTGACCAAATTTGACTTGGTCAAACTTGATCAAATGAGACACTAAATGACCTCATATGAAAAAACTCTGAATACCAAGTTTGATCATCTCAGCAAGATCTACAATTGTTACATAGCTCATTTTTCTATTTGAGAAAGTTTTATCAAACACTAGTCACAAATTCTTGAATCTCATATAGACTTTCTAAAACTATGTCACAACAGTGCATCGTTGTATCATGCGGGCACAACAGTGAATTTCTTCTTGACGTATGACCCTTGGTTATGATCTTGTCGTAACCATGGAGTGTCTTCATCATTTAACATGATGCTTGGATCTTTCTTCACTATGAAGGGTGGAATTCGGACATTTCTTTCATAATCTTCTGATATGTCTGACTTGTCTTCAATTCCCACTATATTTATTTTCCTAGAAAGAACTATGTGGCGCTTTGGCTCATTGATCATTGAGTTGATGTCTTCGTTTTTTCCTCTCTTTGATTTTGTAGACATGTCTTTCACATAGAACATCTGACTCACATCGGCAGCAAGGACGAATGGTTCGTCTTTATACCCAATATTGTTGAGGTCCACTGTTGTCATTCCATACTCTTTGTCGACTGTTACCCCTCCTCCGGTCAGCTTCACCCATTGGCACTGGAACAAAGGGACTTTAAAATTAGGTGCGTAGTCTAGTTCCCATATATCTTCTATGCGGCCATAATATGTTTGTATATTCCCATTTGGATCTGTGCCATCTATGTGAACACCACTATTTTGATTGGTTCTCCTTTTATCTTGGGCAACTATGTAAAATGTATTCCCATTTATCTCATACCCTTGGTACATGAGGATATGCTATGATGGTTGCCTAGCCAAGAAATACAGTTGCTCATCAATATTGTCATCGCCTTGACATTCTTTTCGCAACCAACCACTGAAACTTTCCATGTGCTGATGCCTAATCCAAGCTTTAGTCTTCCCTGGAAACTTGGATCGTAAGAACTCCTTATGTATCTCAATGTACGGATGCACCAATGATGAGTTCTGAAGAACTGTGTAGTGTGCTTTATTGAAATAATCATCTTCCATGCCAATATATGTTTTCTTCCCTAAAGTTGCTTTACCACTGAGTCTCCCCTTGTGCCGCGATTCGGGAACGCCAATCGGGGCAAGGTCAGGAATAAAGTCAACACAGAACTCAATGACCTCCTCTATTCCATAGCCCTGGGTGATGCTTCCTTCAGGCTTAGAACGGACTTTCACATATTTCTTCAAGACTCCCATAAACCTCTCGAAGGGGAACATGTTATGTAAGAACACAGGTCTAAGAATACTAATCTCCTTCACCAAATGAACTAGGAGGTGTGTCATGATATTAAAGAAGGATGGAGGGAACACTAACTCAAAATTGACAAGACATTGAACCACATCATTCTATAGAGTAGCTAGTTCCACTGGATTGATTGCCTTCTAAGAAATTGCATTGAGGAATGCACATAGCTTCACGGTGGCTAGACATACATGTGGAGGTAGAATTCCTCTTAAAGCAACTGGAAGCAATTGCGTCATAAGCACGTGGCAGTCGTGGGACTTTAAGTTTAGGAATTTCTTCTCTGGCACATTTATTATACCCTTTATATTGGAGGAGAATCCCGATGGGACCTTGATGCTGCTTAGACATTTGAACATGCTGTCCCTCTCTTCTTTGCTAAGCATGTAGCTAGCAGGACTTAAGTAATGACGTCCATCATCTGCCTTCTCTGGATGAAGGTTGTCTCGTTCTTTCATGCCCTGCAAGTCCTGGCGTGCTTCAAGTGAATCCTTTGGCTTCCCGTACACACCCATGAATCCTAATAGGTTCACACAAAGATTCTTTGTCAGGTGCATCACGTCGATTATGCATTGCGAACCTCTAGGACTTGCCAATAGGGATAGCTCCCAAAAGATAGGACTTCTTCTTCCACATGGGTGCGTGTCCCTTAGCATCTTTGGGAACAGATTCGCTGCCTTGTCCATTTCCAAATACTACTTTCACATCCTTGACCATTGCGAGTACATCTTTCCCTGGTTCAGGTTATGAGGCTTTCTTCCGGTGGTCTGGCTTACCTTCAAAATGCTTACCTTTCTTTCTTGGTGATTCAAAGGAAGAAATCGACGATGGCCAAGGTACACGACCTTTCGACATCTTTTCAAATATATACTGTCAAGGTCATCAAAACAATGTGTGCATGCATTATATCCTTTGTTTGTCTGACCTGAAAGATTACTTAAAGTAGGCCAATCATTGATTGTTACGAATAACATTGCGCGTAGGTCAAAGTGTTCTTGTTTGTACTCATCCCAGACACGTACACCTGGTTTGTTCCATAAAACTAGAAGTTCTTCAACTAATGGCTTTAGATAGACATCAATGTCATTGCCAGGTTGCCTCGGACCTTGGATGAGGATCGGCATCATAATGAACTTTCGCTTCATGCATAACCATGGAGAAAGGTTGTAGATGCATAGAGTAACTGGCCAAGTGCTATGACTAGTGCTCTGCTCCCCAAAAGAATTCATACCATCTGTACTTAAGGCGAACCTTAAGTTTCTAGCCTCATTTGCAAACTCTGGAAATTCCCTGTCTATCGCTCTCCACTGGGACCCATCAGCTGGGTGTCTCAGCATATTGTCTACCTTACAGTCTTCTTTATGCCACCGCAACAACTTTGCATGGTCTTTATTTCTGAACAAACGTTTTAAGCGTGGTATTATAGGAGCATACCACATAACCTTGGCAGGGATTTTCTTTCTAGGACGTTGTTCACCCTCGACGTCACCAAGATCATCGCGTCTGATCTTATACCGTGCTGCTTTACATACCGGGCATTCATCCAAATTCTCGTATTCATTGCCATGGTAGAGGATGCAGTCATTAGGACATGCATATATCTTCTGGATTTTTAATCCCAAAGGGCATACAACCTTTTTTGCTTCGTACGTAGTGGTGGGCAATTCATTTGGCTTCGGAAGCATCTTATTTATGAGGTTCAATAAATTCCCAAATGCCTTGTCGGATACACCATTCTTTACCTTCCACTGTAGCAATTCCAGTGTTGTACCCAGCTTTTTTTGCCCCTCTTTGGCCGTCGGGTATAGCAACTTCCTATGATCCTCAAGCATGCGCTCGAACTTAACTTTCTCTTTTTCACTTTTGTATTCTTGTTGTGCATCACGAATGGCATCACCAAGAGCATCACCAAGATCATCTTCTGCCGCTACCTCTTCTTCATCTCCCCCCATTGTAGTATCATCAAAGGCACCATACTGAGCAATAATGTCATCAATGTCTAAATCTTCTCCTTCACCTTCTTCCATCATGACCCCGCTTTCTCCATGCTTAGTCCAACATATATAGTTTGACATGAAACCTGACTTAAGCAAATGTGAATGAAGACTCATTGAGCTTGAATATTCCTTTAAATTCTTACATATGGCACATGGACAGCACATGAAACCATCCCGCTTATTTGCCTCGGCCACACCTAAGAAATAGTGCACGCCCTCAATAAAGTCTTGGGAGCGGTGATCGGCATTGTACATCCAATGGCGTGACATAATCTGCATTACACGATAAATTATGAAAACCTTGAACATAATTAAGTATTTTATTACACAACATAGATGACACACACACGGTTGATTAATTAACTAAGCCTGGCTACAACATAAGCAATCCCAACTATCACTAAACAAACTAAAACTACAATGCACTTTAGTAACATAATTATTTCGTGACCGTACGCAACTAAAACAGACAAATTATTCTTTTGTTGAATATCAATAAGCTTCTCCTGCTGGCTCACTGCCTCATCATCAGCAGCCGCTACCTCAAGCGCACCCGAATTCTGCACGTATGTAGCATAATCTTCCTCCCAGTACCAACCATCGTATCCATTGCCCTCCCACTGAAATTAAAGCCAAAAAATATTTAGTCAAAAATATTCAAGAAAAGCAGGTCAATTAGCCATAATAATCAAATGTGTAAGAAACTCACATCGCGATCCGGGCACTTGTAGAAAACACGACCCTTGTTGGGTCCCTGTCTCTTGACTCGGTACTCCATCACAATCTTCTGCTTACACTTGCCGCAGATAATGAGAGGAAGTTCTGGCCTCAGTCGTTTCACAACCGAACGAGAGGCCGAGGATCCGGTACCAGTTGTCATCTACTTTCTATACTTATTTTTGCAAACTAGTGTAAATTTCACATTTTCTAAAATAATATATTTAAACAAAACTAAAATTATTTATTTATCTAACTAAACCATGAAATATGTACTATGTATAATAGTAAAATACCAAACTATCAAGTGATTTTACTATTGTAAATCATCATGTGATTTTGAGCTAAAAATGACATAGAAATCACATAGGCTCAAAAACATGTTTCAATAAATAACCATCCGTACTAGTTGACCTTGCTTACATGATCATCTCGGCGAGCATTTCTCCACCGGACGGCACCGTACTTGGCCAAGGAAGAGCTCCGATTCTACGAGGAAGGCAACACGGTCTTCCACGACCGTTGCCGCTCTCCCTCGTAGAATCAAAGCTCCTCCTTGACGTCCGTTACTGCTCGGCAGAGACCATGCTCGCCGAAATGAACACGGTCCGCAAGTTCAACTAGTACGGATTTTCTATAATTTTCTAACTATTTTCTAAGTTTTTCATTTCATGGAAAATTTAATTCTAAAAAATAAAAGACATGATTTCTAAGTATTTCATTTCATGGAAAAAATAATTCTAAGTGACCTGCTCGATATCGGCGAGCTCACGGGCGTTTAGGTTGCCGAGGATAGTAACATTTGTAGATGATATTTGTAGGTCTGAAGTTATCAAATATTCATCAAATTATAGCTCAAAAACATGTTTCAATAAATAACCATCCGTACTAGTTGACCTTGCTTACGTGATCATCTCGGCGAGCATTTCTCCACCGGACGGCACCGTACTTGGTCAAGGAAGAGCTCCGATTCTACGAGAAAGGGAACACGGTCTTCCACGACCGTTGCCGCTCTCCCTCGTAGAATCAAAGCTCCTCCTTGACATCCGTTACCGCTCGGCAAAGAACATGCTCGCCGAGCTGAACACGGTCCGCAAGTTCAACTGGTACGGATTTTCTAAAATTTTCTAACTATTTTCTAAGTTTTTCATTTCATGGAAAAATTAATTCTAAGATCACGTAAGCCGCCGGGGACGAGGATGGCGCGTGCTCCAGCGAGGACGAGCGAGGCGTGATTTTGATGAACTAATTTAACTTTTGTTTATCCAAACATATATGCAAATCATCATGTGATTTTGAGCTAAAAATGACATATAAAATCATAATAAAGTCCAACATATAAAGTTACATATGCATCTACATCGTAAAATGAGATAAGCTACTGATAAAACATAAGAGGATTAAGTTTGTTACCTCCAAAATCGAAGAGCAACACCAATGGAGAGGGAGAGAGCAAGAACAACAGCAAGCTGAAGAACAGAGGCAGTGAGTTTGAATGGAATGGCTTGGGCTCGGGGAGGAAGAAATGAGCTGGTGTATAGGCTGGGATAATTAGTCCCGGTTAGGGGGCCAAACCGGGACTAAAGATTAATATTTATTCCCGGGGCATCACCCAAATCGGGACTAAAGATCCCGGTTGGTAATACCAACCGGGACTAAAGATCCCTGCCCCGCGGACTGACCGTTGGGCAGGGACCTTTAGTCCCGGTTGGTATTACCAACCGGGACTAAAGGGTCCTTTAGTCCTGGGGAAAAAATACCGAGGCTAATGCTAAATTAGGACATCGTTCTAAAGTCTGTTCTCTAGTAGTGATTAACCCACCAACATGCATGATTTGTTCTCTGACCAGCGCTGGCTAATCCACAAAACCACCAGAACTAATCTATGTGGTACAAACACATGCAAGCCACTGCCTTGCGCTGCTGCTCAACAGCTTTTGGGAGCTTATTTTTCAAACAAAAAGAACTTTTGGGATCCTAAGTGATATAGCTCACCATCCAATCCACAAACAGTACCGCAACTCTCCAAGGGCCAGGGCCGTGCCATGTGCTGCTGACTGAGAGACCACGCCCTCGGTTTGTACGGCCCTGGGAACTGAATGTCACATGCATGCTTGGTGAAACAAACAAATTAATCTAGGGCAGGTCCCCAACACAGTACTTTTTGTATGTGCTTAGTCATGCCCTACAACAGCCAATAGCCTCATGAAGAGAAGATGAGAGGACCACAAAAATTGTGAGGAAGAAAGCAACGAGAAGAATTTTGGTGAAGAGATCAAGATTAATAAAAAATTACATATATACCCTATAAAGATATAATCATTGCACTTTAGGAACACAGAAAGTAGAAAATGACAATTAGAGTTAGCTGGTGTTATACCTTGATGTGCACTTATTTTGAGACGAATTTTGAACTTTAGATGTGTACTTATTATGGGATGGAGGAAGCATGCTTGTATTGGATGGATTGTATCTCAAATTCAAAGCTTTCCATTCTTATTAGAGCTACTACTCCTGAATGAATGAAATCACCACTACAATATACACATGCATTGGCCATGCCCTACACTATGGGAAACGCGTGCTTTGCCAAGTGCAATTGCACTCGGCAAAGAAAGCTTTGCACTCGGCAAAGCCTTTGCCAAGTGCTGCACTCGGCAAAGAGCTGTCGGCATTCAGCCTGGGCGTTCGGTTTTAACCGACCGTTCGATTCAGTTTTTTCGGTTTTTCAGAATTTCGGCTTTCCAGAAAATGACTCCCGATCGGTTTGCTAAAATTCCAAAAACCGACCAATTTCGGTTCGTTTTTTAATTCGGTTTTTCGGTTAAAACCGAATAAACCGAATATCAGACAGGACTTAGAACTGACAGCACAACACAGTACAAACTTGCACAGCACAGTATATTATTTGAAGACTCAAGACTGTTACAAACTTAACAATTCAATGCTCAAATCAAATATTACAAATTTACAGTTCATTCTTGATAATAAACCACAATACTCCATCAGTTTTGATAAACAACAGGGGAAAAAACAGGTTTCTCGGTATTTCGGTTCGGTATGGCATAGAAACCGAAACCGAACCGAAAAACCGAACTTCACAGAACTGAAAACCGAAACCGAACCGAAAAACCGAACTACCGACTATTCGGTTCGGGTTCGGTTCGGTTCGGTTCGGTGTTCGGTTCGGTTTCGGTTCGGTTCGGTTCGGTGAAAAAGTGCCCAGGCTGAGTCGGCATATCTCTTCACGGCAAAGGCTTCTTTGCCGAGTGCCACATGTCGGGCACTCGGCTAAGCCTTTGCCGAGTGCCGCATGTCGGGCACTCGGCAAAGATTTACACTCGATAAAATAAAAATGCGAAAAAACCTCAAAAATAATAGCAAAATTTTTCAAAAAAAAATTCGAGGGAGGCCGCCACCCTCCTGTCTTCATCAAAGTAGGTGCATTTTTTGCACTAAATTCGCGGCTAACGCGGTCGGCGGGATTTAAACTCACGACCTCTCCCTCGCGTTTCTGCTGCTCTACCACTGCACTACACTGTCACTGTGTCTAGATTCCGCTATCTATCCTCATATATTATACTAAACCGAGAGTAAATTGCTTGTTTGAGGTCCTAAACGAATTCAAATCAAAAAGTGGTCAGCTACAAAGTTTTATAACTTTTCGGGATCTACAATTTTCATTTAGGAGGTTTTTTCATCCGAGGTCGTTTGAAAAATTCGAATTTTAAATTTGAGAGATTCAAACGTAGTTTTGCATGATAAGATGATTTCAAATCAAAAAGTTGTCAACTACATAGTTTCATAACTTTTGGAGATCTACAATTTTCATTTATGAAGTTTTTCCATCCGAGGTCTTTTGAAAAATTCAAATTTTTAAATTAAAACATCGTTTTTGCATGACAAGATGATTTCAAATCAAAATGTTGCCAACTACAAAATTTCATAACTTCTCAAGATCTACAAAGTTTATTTTGGTCATTTATTCATCCGACATAGTGGTAGTAACATTGTTCACAAATCTTATATATCTCTCTTCTACTTTCATGAAACTAATATGAGAGATGTAGATTTTATGAACAACGTTATTGTCGCTTTGTCAAATGAAGAAATGACCAAAATAAACTTTGTAGATCTTGAGAAGTTATACAACTTTGTAGTTGAAAAGTTTTTCATTTGAATTCATTTAGGGCCTCAAAAATTGCTTTGAAAAACTGATTTGTCGAGGACAAAAAAATACACTCGGCAAAATGCCTCTTTGTCGAGTGCCAGAAAAAAAGCACTCGGTAAAGACGCATTTTGCCGTGTGCCGAAAAATAGCACTCGGCAAAATACATCTTTGCCGAGTGCCAGAAAAAAAGCACTCGGCAAAGACGCATTTTGCCGTGTGCCGAAAAATAGCACTCGACAAAATACATCTTTGCCGAGTGCCAGAAAAAAGGCACTCGACAAAGACACATTTTGTCGAGTGTTTTTTTTTCCAGTGTGTATTTTATTTGGCACTCGACAAAGACCGTCTTTGCCGAGTGCCCGAAAAAAAGCACTCAGCAAAGTGACGGTTTCCGGTAGTGCTAGGGCGCACAACTAGATGAAACCAAGGGATCGGAGGAAAGTTTTGGAAGGATTTGAGGATTTCAACCTTCTGCTACTGATGATGCATTTGGGCTTGTTTTTTTCTTACTTGGATGAATCATATTGTGGTATAATATATATACAAAATATTTGTGTAACGATGGGGACCTAAAGCGACGGGGTGCTCCAGGGACCAGGGAGCAAGCAAGCAGGACAGATGTGGATTCAAAACTTGTAAGGACATTGATTTGTTTACATGCGAGAATGCATGGTCCCGAAACAAAATGTCCTTTTCATTTTGAAATGCAAGCGTTTCTGCATGCATGACCACAAGGGCCGGATGTGCCGTGGTCCTTTTTCATAGATTTATGATTTGGTTTTATACTTTTATTGAGAAAATTGCTACTTCGCCATTATCAAACGTGGGCTTCGCTCTTTTGCCATCCCGCAAATGGGATTCGCTCGTCTGCCATTTTCAAACGCGACGCACCGCCAGAATGCCCTGGACCAGTATATGTACCGTATTTTGATTTTGATTTTTTTTTCGTTATTTCCTTTCCCCTTTTACCCCTCACCCATCCCCATCAGAACCGAGATCTCCACTCCTCATCTCCACTCCTAAGAACCTTTTCCTCAGGACTCACGGTCGAGAGAGAGACGCGAGATGGAGTCGTTGACTACCACTGCCGGCGCCTTCGACGCGGCCTCCCCGACACCCCACGCCGCCCCGCGGCCAGCACACCGTGGCCGCCACGATGCTACAGGCCAGCCCGCCGCGGCCGCGTCGACGCTTTAGGCCAAGATCTCCTCCAGGCCAGCCGTCGCGGCCGCCCCATCCACGCCACAGCCAGCCCACCACGGAGCGACGCCCCAACGCTGTCCCCGACACCAGCCTGCTATGGGTGAGCCATCTTCTGGTTCGTCGTTCATCCCAACAGTTGCCCTTTCCCAGTATCTAGTTGGTCCTAGTGGGGTCCCCCTGATTCCATGCCCAAAATGCGGTGATAAAGTAGTGGAATACAAATCATGGCAGAACAAAGGCGAAGTCTTCTTCAAATGCGTAAACTACAATGAATATGTGAGTACATATTGCTATATTTGTCGTATCCAACTGAATGAACTAGTTACTTTGTCAAGGTTTGGATAAATAAGTTGTGTTATGTGTTATCATCCACGGGCGGAGAAGAAATGTCCATTCTTTGCTTGGTTGGCAGATTACAAGAAAGTAGTCGCAAAGAAGCTTAAAGAAGACTTGCAAGCTGCAGTGCCATATGAAGGTCATGGTGAAACTAAAGCATTGCCATACCAAGGTAATGGTGAATCTAAAGGCTTGGTCGAAATGAAGCTTAAAAGCATGCTGTATGAAGAAGAGAGGATGGATCTCAAGATGGACAAGCATGAAGGGAGGATGGACCTCAAGATGGACAAGCTTATTGGTCTGGTCCAATTGTTGGTGGTGCTGTGTTTAGTAATTGTTGTCATAGTTCTTCTTGGTGTGGTTGTGCTCATTACCAAGTGAAGCAAGTGTGTTGTAATGTTGTGCTGTAAGACTCCTGGTTAGTAAATGACCAGTAGATGTGTTGCAATGACATGTAAGCACTATGGAATGAAGTTGTTTTCCAATCATCTCATCTGCTGGTTTAGAGCCTGAGTATTCTGTTAGTCGTATTTCATTTCAGAGTATGTCATCTTACAGATGACCGAAATGTAATGATTTCACATAAGCTCATACAACATCCTCGTCGTGTAATGCCTGAAGCTTTGGCATTTAGCATAAATAAATGCATCTTGGAAATAGCCTTCCAGAGTTGATTTTCTATTCTGTAAGAGCAGTAGCTTTTGGCTGATGAATGCCTGCCCATTTCAAGATATGTACATGCCTTTTGGACAGTGGGCAATTACAATTTGCTCCTGTGTTAATTTGGAACAATGCATTACTTTTTGCACAATGCATTACTTTTTGCACAATGCATTACAATTTGCTCCTGGGCAATTTCAAGATATGTAAATGCCTGCCCATTTCAAGATATGGCACAATGCATTACTTTTTGCCTGATGTGATAATTTGTAACTGTTTTACAATCCAGTGACACAAAGGCAGTCAACCATGACTGGTTACTTATCAAGTATGACTGGTTACTTATCAAGTATGGAATATAATTTGGTTCTACAGATAATGAACAAGAGCTGGAACGAAAAGCACTGGATCTGTCAGATTACTAGAAATGTGAAAGGTCCAAATTCACAGAACATCATCATACTGACTAAAGTCATATGGTGTACATGATCACAGAATTTTCACAGAATTCTAACAGAGCAAGGGGTGTCATGATCACAGAATTTTCACAGAATTTTGACAGAGAAAGGGATGTCATGATCACAGAAGCATAGCTTGAATATTGACAATGTAGATAGGTTCAAATAGCCAGTTTACATGAATTTCACATCCCAAACCATAGCCAGGTAGCATTTAAGTTCTAATACAATAACATAGGTCTAATACAACAGCACAAAGCATCATTTGATTTTCAGTTTCCTGGGCTTCAATTTCTTCGCCGGGCTCCTCTTCTGGATTGTCTTGTCTGGTGAGGCAGCAATGCTTGAATCCACACCTTCTCCCAGCAAAGTTTGGAGTCGGCTGCAATAGAAGCACCAATATTGATTATAGTTGTGTATATCTGTAAAAAAAGGAGAACTAATGTGTTGCGTACCCTCTTGTCACCCTAATGGGGCTAGTCTGTATGATCTAGTCTGCTGTGAGCCTTGTGGGACTACAGACTGCATCTGTGGTTGCTGTTGCCATTTCTTGGTCATTTGGGCCAGGTGGTGCCATTTCTTGGTCATTTGGGGCAGCTGGTGGCATTTCTTCCATTGTTGGTTCAGCAGCACTGTGAACCACCTTCTTTGCTCTCTTTGTTGGCATCTTTGCATTTACATCATATTTTGTTTTATTTGGCCTTGGCTTCCTTTGCCTGCAAGTTCAATATTCAAGTGAAATATTGAAGTTAATGAGCTCAACAAATCAAGGCAGCAAGTGAATATAGGAGTTCTTGCCTTTTCTTAGTCCCATTAAGATGGCATTTGTAGCTTGTTTCACCATGGCCTAATTCTCCACATCTCTTGCACTTCCTTTTGCCTCTAATCATCCTTTTGTTGCCCTTTTGCGCCTCATTTGCAGCTAGTTTATCTGCCTCTATTGCTGCTTCCTTGGCTGCCCTTTTCCCTCTGCTATTTCCACCTTCAAGACAGCTTTTTATCCTGACTTTTCTGTATCTACCAGCTTCCTTCTTGTCAAGGGGTGCCTTAAGCCCAAAAGGCAATTCAACATTTGGCCACTGTGACCTATCAGGCAGTGGCTCTATGAGTCTCTTGTAGGCTGCCTTGAACCTGTCTACAGAGTAATACTCGTGCACAAAATCCTCCATATGCACATTAGCAGATTGCACACTTGTTATCAAAGCCAGAGCATGCTGGCAAGGCTTACCAGTATGCTGCCACTCAAGACAGGTGCACTCATGCAGATATGACTTAACAACATGTCTACTGTGAGTGTTTGAGGTGTCCCAAATTTCTGCTACAGAATATCCACCATCCACGACAGTCAAGTGCCCAAGTCCTCTTGTTCTTGCATTCAACTGATATATGACTGCTGGGAGGATCTTACCACTAAGCCTTTCTGAAATTTTCCTCCTTTTTGCCCACAAAACCATTGTCTTCTCTCTGATTTTGTCTACGAGCTCCACAACAGGAAGGTCCTTCCAGTCCTTGATCCAATTGTTAAACGACTCAGCAAGGTTATTAGTGATATAATCACATTTAATAGCAGGGTTGAAGGCAGATCTCATCCACAGCTTATAATGGTGAGCCTGCAGCCAAACCAAAACAGCAGGACTAGCTTCAACAACTGACTTGAAAAAGTACTGGTGAACTTCTTCTCTATAAGATCTGGCTGCAGGATACATCTTAGAGAATACGTCACCCCCAAACTTTTTAATAAAGTTGTTCATTAGATGTCTAAAGCACTCTCTATGTTCAGCTCTTGGAAACACATTCTTAACTGCATTTTCTAGACCTTTGCATGCATCTAACGAGATAGCTAAAACAGGAAGGTCTCCTATGGCCTTATGCAACTGAGTCATAAACCAGGTCCAGTTGTCTGTTGTTTCACCATCAATGAAGCCAAAAGCAACTGGGTACATCCAGTTGTGACCATCTATACCACAAGCTGTAGCTAAATGACCATTCCACCTACCATTAAGCGCAGTAGAGTCAACGCTAAGATATGGCCTGCATCCTTCCAAGAAACCATCTATGCAAGGTTTCAGTGCACAGAAAAATCTGTGGAAATAGAATATGCCATCTACCTCCTTAACACCAATCTCAATAACACTACCTGGAGACCTCTTCATGACCTCTGCCCTCCAATTGAATAGCATCTGAAAGCTCTCTTCCCATTTACCATACAATTCTCTCAAGGCAATTTGCCTACCCTTCCAAACAGTGTCATAATGAATTTCACACTTCTGCTCATCTTGTAAAGTTTTTTTCAGATCCTTACATCCCATAGTTGGTGTCTTCCTGAGGTGATGTATTGCCTTTGCAGCAACCCAGGCACTAGTTGGTGTCGTAGTCTTCCTCCTAGCACTTGATGAACAAATGTGTATAGGATCTAACACTGTCACCTGCAAAAATAAATAATAATTAGTGTATGCAAACAATAATAAAGGAAAATTAAATTGGCACCACTAAATGCAAGTTAGTACCATCATAGTGCACCCATCAGGCTGTCTACACCCAACAAGATGCCAACGACATCGTTCTCCATTGCATCCTTCTCCCTTGCAGTCCGCAATGTATCTAGTTGGGTCTGTTTTGACAATGTGTAGTTCAAACTCTGCACGTATAGCAAATTGTCTCACAGCCAATCTAAACTCCTTCATGTTAGGATACACTGAACCAAGATCCAAGCTGGGTCCATTTGGATCATGCACCACAATCCTCTCTCCTGGTAAATAGTCATCAACATTCAATGGCTGCCCCAGTTGTATCAAAATCCTCATCGACATCATTGGCTGCCCCAGTTGTATCAAAATCCTCATCTACATCATTGGCTGCCCCAGTTGTATCAAAATCCTCATCTACATCATTGGCTGCCCTGGTTGTATCAAAATGCTCATCTACATCATTGATTACGTCAGTAGTACAACCTTTTTGGGCTGCATCCTCGGCCCTAAACCCCAGCAATTCATACATAACCTCATCATCAACAATCTCTATTCTTCCCTCTTCATCTCGACTTTCTTCAATGCGCAATGTATCCCAGTCAACAAGAGGTGAGTGTAGCTGCTGGGCAGGGGCTTGCCAAACAACACAAGATGACTGCATCTGCTATGCAGGACCTTCCCAATCAAGAAGAGGTGCCTGTAGTTGCCGTGCAGGAGGTTCTACCACTGCTAAGCTAAGCTCAGGCTCTCCATCGAGCCTAGGACAGAAAAAATGCAGGACAGTTAGATTTACAACCACATCTACACTAATCGATGCTAGTCTATACGCTTGGAGAACTTCTACACTAAATTGGCACAGTTAGATTACCACGAGAACTTCTACAACAACAAGAATACGTACCCTTGGATGAGATCTGGCAAGTTGTCCATCCAACACTTGGAGAAGCACGACGGCGACGGTGGAGTCGTGACACTAGGCTACGTGGGCGAGTGGGGGCGGCCGGTGAGGTCACGGCGTGGGCGAGTGGGGGCGGCCGCGGTGGGCAGGACGTGGAGGCGGCGGCGGCGCCGTCGACCAGCTTGCTGCCCGTGCGCCGGCGAGACCTGGCCGCACGCCGGCAAGTCTTGGCCACATGCCGACGAGTCGGGGCGGCCTCGGTGGGCTGGCCGGGGGAGGCGGCCGCGGCGCCGTCGACCACCTCGCTGCCTGGCGGTGTCTCTCTCTCCCCCGTTCCTTCTCTCCCTCCCGGTCCTTATCGTGCGAACAGAACAAGGTTCTGATGGAGATCTCGGTTCTGATGGGGATGGGTGAGGGGTAAAAGGGGAAAGGAAATAACGAAAAAAAATCAAAATCAAAATACGGTACATATACTAGTCCAGGGCATTCTGGTGGTGCGTCGCGTTTGAAAATGGCAGACGGGTGAATCCCATTTGCGGGATGGCAAAAGAGCGAAGCCCACGTTTGATAATGGCGAAGTAGCAATTTTCTCGGTTGTGAGGCGCCAGGATGACGACCCATAGCTCCACCGCCGTCGTCGATCACGTCGACCTCGGCACGGACCTATGGATCTTTGTGATCAACACCACTAGGGTGAATCACATAAGAGAGCCTACCATCGGGGATTACGACGCTGGATCTAGACAACGGGGAAGAGGTTTGGTGGCACACGGAAACAACGATAGCTCCCGAAATCGAATGAATCCGATACTAGATGTTACTGACGACCCGAACTCTATTACTATATTACGATAGGATAAGTGGATCAAGGCCTCGAGTGTCGGCGACTCGCCGTGCTCGCCGCCGCCGTCGCCCTTAGGCATGGTTCAGGAATAATGAAAGTCAAGTTTGTCTTTCCTCGCTACCGTTACAAAAGAAGGGGCAGAGAGCCACCTCCGACATGGGCCACACAGGGCCATTCTGCACGCAAGTCTTCGTGGGCTCAATTGATCCACAGCGGTGTAGGGTCTGGACGGCGGACTAAGAGTGTGAATAGTCCTTTCTTAAATTTAATCACGCTGGCTAACCGAAATAAATATGTAATTAAAACTATCGATCTAATTAAGACTACACCTCTCTATCGAAGTTCACAAGTACCTTATAAAGATCCTAATTAGACAACAAAGGTGTCGTGCTAGCTAGAATTCACCTAAAGCAGTCACACAAACCTATGCCACTAGTATTTCAAGCAATGAGGGACCTCCTACATATGCTAATAAGCAAAAGCACAAAGCCACCTAACCTCACTAGCAATGTTCAATAATAAGGCAACCAATGCCCAATTAGAGAGCGCAAATACTTAGCTACACAAACTAAGCAATGTGACTAACAAGGTTACACATACCAAATTAGCCACGCAAGGAAACTACTTCTATGCTACACAAGCTAACAAATTACAAGAGCAGCTACACAAGCACAATGTATATGAAATGTAAATACAAGCTTGTGTAATGACACGATGATTTTTATCCCGAGGTTCACGTGATTGCCAACACGCTAGTCTTCATTGAGACAAGCTCCAAGGTTGCCGCCAGTCCTCTTGCTAGTGGTGACCCGTAAGTCACACTCCCCCACGTGGAGTGCTTACCACAAGCTCTAACACTTGACCCGGCCACACCACTTGTCGCCCTTCGTGTCTCGCTTTACTAGAGTTGCTCTTCGCGGCTCCCGCGGGGCGAGCACAATGCCTCTCACAAAGCTCTTCTCCGGAGCACCGCACAAGCTTCTTGCGGGCTTCGATGAAGACCACTACCAAGCCATCTAGGAGGTGGCAACCTCCAAGAGTAACAAGCACCACTGGCTTGCAAGACAACCACCTAGTGCCACTCGATGCAACCTCACGATGCAATCGCACTAGAATCGCTCTCTCACTCGATCGGATGAACACTATCAAGCTAGATTGAGTTAGAGGGCTCCCAAGCACTACCACATAAGCCACCAAGGCTCCAGTGTGCTCAGCTATACTAAGCTATTAGCCAAAGGCCAACCCACACTTTTATTTATAGCCCCCATAAAAATAGAGCCATTGTACCCCTTCACTGGGCACTGCTCGGGGCGACCGGACGTGCCGGTCAGATCGACCGGACGCATCCAGCCAGCGTCTGGTCAACGGATGGCTGCCACGTCATCCCTGGCTTCAAATACTGAGCGCCCAATCTTAACGGTTATGTTGTGACCGGACGCAGCACAGCGCTAAGACCGAACACACGAGCCTCAGAGTCCGGTCGTTTCCAGAGAGCTCCCCAAGCCTCTGTTTTGCGATCAGTCGCGTCCACTCCTGCACGATTGGACGTAGACCAGCCAGAGTCCGGTCTTTTCCAGAGAGCTCCCCGAGCGTCTATAGTGTGACCAGACACGTCAGGTTGGTCGCGATCAGCGTTTGAAACTGATGACACGTGGCAAGCATCAGGCGACCGGACGCTAGGGTCCTGCGTCCGATCACTTCGACTGGCGCATCCGGTCGCCCTGTGTTCAGTGCAGTGAGGAGCCCAATGGCTGTATTCATGGGGGCTTTCTATTTAAGCCCCATGGCCAGCTCAAGCTCACTCTCTTAGCCATTTGCATTGACATAGCAACCTTGTGAGCTTAGCCAAAGCCCTCCCACTCATCTCCATCATCGATTCAACATCTTTGTGAGATTGAGAGTGAATCCAAGTGCATTGCTTGAGTGTTTGCATCTAGAGGCACTTGGTGTTCGTGTTTCGCTACGAGATTTGCTTGTTACTCTTGGTGGTTGCCGCCATCTAGACGGCTTGGAGCAGTGAGGATCATCGAGCGGAGGTTGGTGATTGTCTCTGGCTCCGATCGTGGTGATTGTGAGGGGTTCTTGACCTTTCCCCGGTGGAGAGCCAAAAGGTACTCTAGTAAATTGCTCGTGGCTTGTGTGATCCTCATCTTGCATTGGTTGTGCGGCACCCTATTGAGGGTTTGGCGTGTGATGCCAATTAGAGCATGAACCTCCAAGTGAGTGTATTGCCACAACGAGGACTAGCTTGCCGGCAAGCAAGTGAACCTCGGTAAAAAATCATTGTGTCATCATTTGATTCCGAGGTGATTGGTCTTCATTAGTATTCATTCTTGTGATTGATTGGCTCATTCCTCGACCCGGCGGTATAACCATCTTACTCACTCTCTCTACATTACCGCAAACTAGTTGTCAAGCTCTTTAGTGTAGCTAGTTGTGAGAGCTTGTTAGTTTGGTTAGTGTGGCTCTTTAGTTAGCCTTTGAGAGCACACTAACTTAGTGTAGTGACATAGTTATTGTGTGGATAGAAACTACATAAACTAGAATTGTGGTAGGTGGCTTGCATTTTTAGTAGGCTAGCGCAACACTCGCTTCGCCTCATAATTGTCTAACTGATTTGTTAAGTGTTGTTGTAGAAATTTTTAATGGGCTATTCACCCCCCTCTAGCCATTAGGACCTTTCAAAGGCGTCTGTACATATGGATGAGTCTGCACCCTAGGACTCCCAACTCCGCCTCATCTCTCACGGCTTCAACACGTCGTCCCCACCCCACCCTCTACGGCACCGAGCTCCACGCCACCAGCGAGCACACTGGTGACCTTCACGTGCCGCCCACCCATCCTTTGCGACATGATGCCTGTGCTGCCCCCACCCCTCCTTCTATATGCCGCCGCCCAGCTCCACGTTGCTGGCGAGCTCCGCGCCGCCGCCGAGCACATCGGTGGCCTCCACGCGTCGACGAGCCTCCAATGTCGAAGCAGCAAGGAGATGTTTGCGTTGAAAGCACATGTTGCAACTATATGTTTCAGATGTTTTCAGAGGTATGTTGCAAATGTTCCGTATCGGTGTTGCAAAAGTAGAACGGGATGTTGCACATGTTGAAATGGCTATCCACATATGTTTCAAGTGTATGTTCCAAATGTTTCATCTGTATCAGACGTATGTTGCAATTCATCTGGATGTTGTAAAAGTAGATCTGGATGTTGCATATACATGCATGTTTCAAGTGTTTCAGGTGTTTCATACGTCTATTGCAAGTGTTTCATCTGGATGTTGCACAGGTTTGCAATGGTTTTCAAGTGTTTTTGGAAGTGTTTCAGACTCATGTTCCAAGTGTTTTATCTGTCTTCTCTTGTATGTTGCAACTATTGCATCTGAATGTTTTAAAAGTAGATCGGGTATTGCCCATGGGATACGCATGGAAGCGGCTAGCAGTGCAGGTGATGTCTGGGGGCAGCACGGGCCCGCTGCTGTGACGCTTGCTCACAAGCCCGACGCGCTAGGGTGCTCGCTCGCTGAGCGGGTACCTTCTGATGCTAGCGCCCCGGATCGGACGTCTGGGCATTTGCAAGTCCGATTTTAAAAGTTTAGACATTTTCTATATCTATAGTTTACAAAACTTAGCAAATTTTTATATAACTAAAAAAACACAAAACCACTCCAAACCACGATAGGGAGATAATTTAAACGATTTCGAGAGTTTAGGTAAGATATTGGGTTTTAAAAGAATCATTTTAAAAAAAATCGTTTGTAGGACGGCAATCTTGTTCGTTGATTCTTCACCCAACACTACCGGAACCAGGAGCTTTGCTGAGTGCCAGCGGCACTCGGCAAACGCCACTCGGCATAGGTTTTAACGGCAAAGAGTTGTTTGCCGAGTGTCAATCGTCGAGCACTCGGTAAAGACTTCGCCGAGTGCCAAAAAAACACTCGGCAAACATTTTTTTGACAAAAATAAAAAAAGCACCCTGCTCCGCCGGCCACCACCACCGCCCATGCCGCTGCCACCGCCACGCCACGACCGCCGGCACACCATGGCCGCCACCACGCCACCGGGGAAGGAGGGCACGCCGGATCCGCGTCGCCACGCCGCCGGGGAAGGAGGGAAGGAGGGCGCGCCGGATCCGCGCCACCACGCCGCCGGGGAAGGAGGGAAGGGGGGCGCGCCGGATCTGCGCCGCCACGCCGCCGGGGAAGGAGGGAAGGGGGTGCCGGATCCACGCCGTCGGGAAGGAGGGGGCGCAAGTTCCTCGCCGCCATGCCACCGAGGAAGGAGGGAAGGGGGCGCACCGGATCCGGGAAGGGGGCACTGGATCCAGGGAAGAGGGCAGCCGGGAGAGGAGGGGAGGGAGGCGGCGCCGGCTGGAGGAGAGGGGGCGCTGGGGGCCGGGAGGAGAGGGGAAGAGGGCAGCCGGGAGAAGAAGTGGTGAGAGGAGGGGAGGGAGGCGGCACTTGGGGGGAGGGTTATGTAGATATTTTTTGTTTGCCGAGTGTCCTAGATCAGGGCACTCGGCAAAGTTTTTTTTTCATTTTTTTTGTTCTCCTTTTTTTTGCCGAGTGTTCTAGATCTGAGCACTCAGCAAAAAAAATTTTATTTTTTTTCTTCTCCTTCTTTTCTAGAAAAAAGATTTTATTTTTTTGTCGAGTGTTTTTTTTAACACTCGGCAAACCCCATCTTTGCCGAGTGTTTTTTTTGACACTCGGCAAACCCCCTATTTGCCGAGTATTTTTGACGCAACACTCGGCAAAGAACTTATTCGCTGAGTATCCGAGAAAATACACTCAACAAACATAAAAACACACGGCAAATTTGAGGATTCCGGCGTTGCAACGTGCCACAACCGGGTGCGTGCAGTGCAGCACGCGTTGGTTTATAAAGTGGGGGGAAAGCAACACGCATTGGGCGTTCTCTGTCGTCTCCGTTTCTCCTTGCTTCCGCGGTGCGGCTCCCAGTTCCCATTCCCACTCAACCATGCAGCAGCCGTCGTCACCCTCGTGTACAGTGGCCGAAGGAGGAGCAGGAGGAGGCGGTGAGGACCCGATTGACGGCATCGTGTTCCCTTCGGAGTTGCTACGGTGGCTGCTCGACGACGACGGCGGGTGCTTGTACCGCGCGACGATGGGCGCGGAGGCGGAGGCTTCTTCTCGCTTCCGCGCTGCTGCTCCCAGTCCCCATTCATCCATGCAGCAGCCGTCGTCGCCCTCGCGCACAGTGGCCGGAGGAGCAACAGGAGGAAGCGGTGAGGAACCATTTGACGACATCGTGATCCCCCCGGAGTACCTACGGTGGCTGCTCGACGACGACGACGGGTTCTTGTACCGCGCGACGACGGCCGCGGAGGCGGAGGCCTCTGCTCGCTTGCGCGCTGCTGCAGCCACCAGTTCCCACTCACCCATGCAGCGGCAGCCGTCGTCGCCCTCGTGCACAGCGGCCGGTGGAGGAGCAGGAGGCGGTGAGGAGGACCCCTTTGACGCAGGGGCGAATCTACGTGGAGTCGCCGGGGTCGCGTGACCCCGATGGTTTTGTACGAAACCATTATACGTGTATTTTTTTCACCAGCTATGACCCCGGTAAAAAAATACGATGACCCCGGCGAGCCGTTCGGTGTTTGGACTTTGGAGGTTGGAGCGGTTAGCTTTCCGCCCGGCTGGCTCTCGGCGAGTGGGTGGACGGCATGATGATTTGCGCTCTCGTGGGCTCGTGGCTGCCGTAAAGCCTGCTTGACTTCGCTTCAAGCAGTAGCCAGGAGTCTGCCCAACACAGCCCAAG
>NW_027096678.1:11285-40000 GCF_019320115.1 Miscanthus floridulus | reverse complement strand
AGAGTTTATCCCAGATTACACATATATTTGGGTTCAAAAGCCTGAGGATTAAATAGGTGAATGGATGCAAATCTCCGCGGATCAATCAATGGCAGCATGAAGATTTCCATGAATTAGCATGGAGACATCATTGCTATACGTAGATCTCACTGAGCATGCAAGGACATATATAATAAAGTCGATCATATTAGACATTTTTGCCACTCTCCTTAATCTATCTGAGAAAGTATAAACGTATATTCTAGGATGGTGTATTTCTCAAGTCTGGATTAGTTACTTCCTTATGCATGCATGTGAAAATTTACCTTTCCAAAGAAAGTGGTGTTTGCCAACAAAGAGGAGTCAATCCAAACTAAGCCCACTGTTTCTACAGAAACCAGAGTTTCCAGCAGCTTTTAATTTAATGTGAGAAGATGTGTAGTAGGAGTTTTTAGTCTTGGAACATAGAGATATATTTCTGCTATGGCGTTGAAGTCCAAACAGCAACAAGCTAGATGTTAGGGATATACTGATCTCAAGAACTAAGGTATCTAGTAGGTACGAGATATCATATACTACAACATATCTTATGACTTGTTGCCATTCAAAACAAAACACAATATGGCCACTAGGTACGGGTTTTAGCCTGATCTTTGGACTTTTTTTAGGCTATTAGCAAGCTCTGACCCTGAAGCACACAAAGCCTAGCTATATAAGCCCATTTACCCATACTCAATGCTTCTCATAACCTGCACTACACCTTCCCAACTGCCCACTCTCTCCATCTCTCATTTTGCCCTAGCTATGAACGGAATGAAGGTGTTCCTCCTCTCCATGGCCTATGGCCAATTACTCGCCGGCGGGGCAGGGTGCACCGGTGATGATCCAAGCCGCCGCCCATGGGACCCCAAGGCGGTGCACGATGCCAACGATGACGGCCCAGTACTGCACATGATTAACGACCCTATTCGGGACAGGCCTTACCGGTGCCCAGTCTGCCACCGCCACTTCCCGACCTTGAAGGCTGTTCATGGCCACTATCGCATCCACAACTGATGCTGGTGTTGGCTTAGCTTCTGTATGTAACGAGGCCAAATCGTTCAATTAATAATAACTACAAAAATTTAAGCTACCATATGTTTTATGTGGTCGGTGGTGTTCTCTCGGCTCCTATCACTACTGGATTCAGGCGCTTTGCCGGGTGCCGAATGCACCCGGCAAAGGCTACTTTGCACTCGGCAAAGCCTTTGCCAGGTGCAGCACTCGGCAAAGAGCCTCCGGCAAAAAATTAGTCGGCAAAGATTTCTTTGCCGGGTGCTTTTTATCGGGCACTCGGCAAAGACTTTACCGAGTGCAAACCCGGCACCGGCAAAGAAAAGTGGTCGTTACGGCGCCGGCTCCGTCATCCCTTGCTTTGCCGGGTGCCATGTCAGAGGCACCCGGCAAAGATTTTTTTAATTTTTTTTTCAAATTTTCTTTGCCGGGTGCCGTGCCGGGAGGCACCCGGCAAACCATTTTTTATTTTTTTTTAATAATTTCTTTGCCGGGTGTCGCACCGCGTGGGCACCCGGCAAAGATTTTTTTCTTTTTTTCGTAATTTCTTTGCCGGGTGCCAGATCATGGGGCACCCGGCAAAGAATTTTTTTTTTTTTGAAAAAACTTTGCCGGGTGCCCTGGCCCTGGCACTCGGCAAAGCTGGGAATTCCTTTCAGAGAATTCCCAGCTTTGCCGAGTGCCAGGGCCAGGGCACCCGGCAAAGCCTCAAAAATTAATTTTTTTTATTTTGTTTTTTGATTCTATAATCACAAACACAGCATATAAAAGATATATATCACATCTGAAGCATCACAAAGACAATATAGCATATATATATCACATCCATCTCATCACAAACTCAATACCACACATATATATCACATCGCGAATACAATACCTCACATACACGACATCACAAACATAATAGGTCCAATTACCATCGAAACAAGTCGATAGTGGATCACAGTGCATCACATGTCCATCAAGCGGTGAAAAAGAGATACAAACTAAAGGTGGGGAGGAAACTGAGTGCCTGGTGAAGGAAACTCGGCACCGCCTGCTTGCGCCTGAGATGGGTCATTCGAACCCGCCGACGGAGGCTGCATAAAGGACAAGATATTCAGGCGCTTAGAGTGGGTCATCTAATGAAAGCACTAGTCGAAGCAATATGGATTCATACTCACTGGACTAGCTACAACTGGCGGCGGCGCTGGAGCGAACATCGGCATAGGTACACCGTTCACTTGCCCAAAGTTCTGTAGGAACATCGTAATCTCCGCCAGCTGCTTGGCCTGTCTCTCCCGCTCGGCCCGCTCGGCTTGTCTTTCCCGCTCGGCCACCTCGGTCCTCGCCGCCAGGTCCCGCAGCTCCTGAGCCATCCTTTCGTTATCGGCCTGCAACATTTCAATCGAATGTTTTAGTAATGTAAAGGTAACTAAGTTATGTAAAGATCAATGTACGAAGAGTTAAACTGGACTAACCTGGAGTGCGTCGACCCGCTGCTGTGAAGGGGACGGCCGTTGGCGTATGGCCGGGCCTCCGCTCGGGGTACTTGCTCGGATCTGGGAGAGGGAGGGAACAGAGCCGGACTCGAGGGTGCCATCGCCAAGCCAGTACCGCCCATGCTTCTTGCCCTGTCCGATCCTCATGACAGTCATGCCATCAATGTCGTCGGTGCTCGGATCCCAGTCTGGCCCCTGGACCGACCTTGCGTCCGACGCGTAGGAGCTGATGCGGGTGTGGGCGCTCGGGTTGCTGTACGACTCGGGTGGGTCATCCGGGCTGAAGGTGACAGCGGAAGTCGCCTTTCCCTTGCGGGCCAGTCCATACGCCATGAACGTGGACAAAGGCTGGCCACCATGCGACGCCGACTGCGAGAAAGACAACAAGATGATTAGAAGTAACATGCAGAATGGAGCGTCAGAATACTAAAAATGAATTCACGTACCCAAGCTTGCTTGTACGCGCCGAGGCTGCGGCTGCCTTGGTGGTGTGTGGGGCCTGTCGCCTGCAAAGCCCGCTCCCGGTGGGCTTCGTGTTCCTGGATATAACCCTCTGTGAACCACCTGTCCACGATCATCTCCCAGCAGTCGGCAAAGGACTCGCACCACCATGGAATCATCTACATGT
Organism: Miscanthus floridulus; assembly: GCF_019320115.1. Taxonomy (NCBI): domain Eukaryota; kingdom Viridiplantae; phylum Streptophyta; class Magnoliopsida; order Poales; family Poaceae; genus Miscanthus; species Miscanthus floridulus. The sequence continues at coordinate 36,856 of NW_027096678.1, read as the reverse complement.
CATAAAGAATTTGAGATGTAAGACGACCAAATGAAAGCTACTTAATCTCAAAACGAATTAGTATTATTCTTCTTCATTTACCTCAATGTACTGTTCCCGGGTCAGAGGCATCTGTCTTGCCTGTGTCTTGCTGACTTTCTGACCACGTCGCGTGGCGTAGTACTTGATGATGCAAGTGAGGCGCTCCTCGTAGTGCATGTCGCTGATGCGTTTCCTGGCACTTTTCACCAAGTTCTTCTCCGCCCTCTCCTCCTGTCCCTCTTCACACCTGAAAAAAGTCTGCAGACAGACACAATGTATCAATTCATTATGTCAAAAAGTGCCAAATGAATGCGATGTATTGATCAAATTTGTGCGAACGAGACTTACCCAGAACTCTCTCCTGACCCGCTCCTGCTTGTCTTCATAATCTGCGTCGGGGGCAGATTTGTAGTGGTCCCACGATTTGGCCGGCCCCACAGTCCCCTTGTATGTGACAATGCCGGGGTAATAGTGCCTGCACAGAAGCCCCAAGATGTGGTTGGGGTTGCGTGAGTCACCAGGCGACACAACCTCCCAGTGCCTGCACAAGTCATTAACAAACATTATTAGTTTCTCTGACAATTTTCAACAGGTTATATGAAGTAGCTGTGATTAAATCTAAAGTTAGTTACCTGTGGACCCACCGGGTGTAGTTCTCTGACAATTCTCATACGATCGGCTTCACCATGGTGGACCCACCGGGTGTAGTTCGGCATAAACCCATTCTTGTGCAGATGTGTACCCATGAGTTCCTTGTCTAGCATTCTCCTGTTACCACACTTGTTGCAGGGACACAAAGCCATTTTTGGGAATTTTGCGGCCTTGCCAAATGCACGATTCAAGAAACGATCGGTCTTCTGCATCCATTCATAGCTGGCATCACCCTGACTTGTCCGGCCCGTGTACATCCACTGACGATCCTCCATCCTCTAGCATATATAACATCACCACAGGTGACCATCAATTGCATCTACGCGGTGTCCCTACTCTCTAATAGGTGAGGATAGGTCCTAATCCCACCCGCGGATGCATAGATGAGGTTAGTTTCCATGCTCCGCTCCTTTCCGAGACGGAATTTCGGCAGCACCTCCCCGCCGTTCTCCTGATACACGTCCTACAAGGGAGAGTGTGTATCCGGAGAACAACGGAGAGGTGATGCCGAAACACCGTCTCGAACCGGAGCGGAGCATGAAAACTAACCTCAACTACGCATTCGCGGGCTGTCCAAAAAGCGTGGACAATCCGAAATAGATACGGTCGCAGATATGCAAAGGTCCGCATATCTCCGACCGTATCTCTTTCGAACGGGAGACACCTAACTAGGTTACGCGACCAAAAACCACATACGGATAGAGGGGTTATACCTAGGGTGGCGGCGAGGTCCGGGTAGCGGGGCGGTGGAGAGTCGGTGCAGTGGCGAGTCGACGCGGTGCAGGAAGACCCACAGCGCCGACGAAGACGATCGGGGTCGCCGAGTCCCTCCCACAGGTCCTCCTGCAAAAAAGGGCAAAAATGGTTAGTGTCGACTCAAAATTTCGGCAGCACCTCCCCTGCACGGGGAGGTTCCCAAAACCTGCAAAAAACATGACACGAAGGCCACCAACCACATATATACCAAACATGGCACGAAGGCCAACAACCACATATATACCAAACATGGACACAAAGGCCAACAACCACCAATATATCAAGAGGAGCCATGTACTTTAGTTCTCTTTCCATACACATAAAAGTATTGAAGTAGTACAACAACAATTACTACTAACCCTACAACTACTACTAACACTACTACTAACAACTACTTAACTACTAACAATGCTAATAGTAAGAACTACTTAACTATTAACAACTACTACTACTAACCACTACTACTTACTAACTACTACTATTTACTAACCCTACAACTAACACTACTAACTACTACAACTAACACTACAACTAAAACTACTAACTACTACTACTAACACTACAACTAACTACTACTAACACTACTAACTACTACTACTACTAACACTATAAGGGTAGGGCTTACCTTGGCGGCAAGAACGGCAAGAGCGAGGGCCGGCGACGACGGCGGGGATGACCGCAGCAGCGCGAGGATCAACGGCCGGTCCGAACGGCGCGGGGATCGACGGGCGGTCGGGTCGACACCTTCCTCTTCTTCCTCCTCCCCCTTCTCTTTCTTCCTCTTCTTCCTCCTCCCCTTCTCTTTTTTCCTCTTCCTCCTCCCCTTTTTTTCTTCTTCTTCCTTCCTCCTCCCTTCTTCCACCTACCTCCTCTACTGCTGGCCGGCGGCGGGAGGAGCCCGGCGGCCAGACAACGGGCAGCCGGCCTCGTCGGGGACGGCCAGCGAGGTGGGGCCGCGTGGCCGCCGCGGCCGGCGAAGCTGGGGCGCCGGGGCCAGGCAGGAGCGCCGGCCGAGCGCCGGCCGGGCCGAGCACCGCCGGGGTCGTCGGGGCGGGGCCACGGCCGTGGGGCCGCCGGATCCGGGCTGGGGCACCGGCCGGCCGCCGGGGCGAGCGCCGCCGGGCGTGGGCGCGGCTCGCGCGGGTGCTGGGCCGCCGGTGCCGGCGCCGCGTGGTCGCCGGGACTGGGCGCAGAGCAGCGAGGCGCGGGCGCGGCTGACCGGCGAGGCGCGGGCGCGGCTGACCGGCGAGGCGCGGGCGCGGCGGGCGCGGCGGAGCGCGAGGGCGGCGGCGGCGGCAGCGGACAGCAGGCGCGGGTCGGTCTGCTGGGGGTTGGGACGGGCCGGCCTTTTTAGGCATGCGCCTTTGCCGGGTGCCAGGTGACGACGGCACCCGGCAAAGAATTTTTTTAATTTTTTTTTAAATTTCTTTGCCGGGTGCCACGCCGTTAGGCACCCGGCAAAGAATTTTTTTAATTTTTTTTTAAATTTCTTTGCCGGGTGCCCCATGTCCTGGCACCCGGCAAAGGATTCTTTGCCGGGTGCCCTGGGTGGCACCCGGCAAATTATTTTTTTTTTGTTTTTTTTTACCCCATTTTTTTTGTGGGGACTTGATACAGTAAATATTTCCCTGTTTCAAAATTTGGGACAATTATGAGTTCTTTAACAATATTTCCTAAATTTTTTCCGTTGCATTGAATTTTTCCGACTATTCCAAATTTGAACTGCAGGTACATGAAATAATGGAATTTCGTCATTCAAAAAATAGTATTCATGATATTTAGGCTATGTTGAGGCCGTATGCAGGAAGTGGCATGAAATGTCGCGCATCATGTTGTTGTAACATGACGATGTACTCGCGGGGGAAGTTTATTTAAATTATATAAAATCAAAACGATGTCCGAAAATCACGAAACTTGTCGATGTGTCTTGTTATCACATGTGGAGGCCCTGGTTAAAAATTGAGAAAGTTTCGAGTAAGTTGCGACGTCGGCTGCCTAAAACCCAGACATCTCCACAAAAAAAATGGGGTCAAAAAAACAAAAAAAAATAATTTGCCGGGTGCCACCCAGGGCACCCGGCAAAGAATCCTTTGCCGGGTGCCAGGTCATGGGGCACCCGGCAAAGAAATTTAAAAAAAAATTAAAAAAATTCTTTGCCGGGTGCCTAACGGCGTGGCACCCGGCAAAGGCTGACGGCCGCTGGCCGCCGTCAAGCCGGCCACCTTTGCCGGCGGTCATATTTTGCCGAGTGGCCGGCACCCGGCAAAGACTAATTTTTGCCGACGGCTGGAATTTGCCGAGTGCCCGGCTCCCGGCAAAGGCTGATTTGCCGGAGGCCTTTCTTTGCCGGGTGTCTCCAGGCCTGGCACCCGGCAAAGAATTCTTTTGCCGGGTGCCCGATAAAAAGCACCCGGCAAATTTTTTTGCTCCCGGCAAATCAGCCGTTTCCTGTAGTGTATAATAGCTAGGATTGTCAACCCATTGTGTTTTTCTACTGCACACACACAGGAAGCAAGTGATAAAATAAGAAACTACGACTATCGTGAACTCATTAGTTACTTGCTCTAAAATGTCCTACTATCACAAATGCGATTGCCCCCCCCCCCCCCCCCCCCCCCCCCCCCCAAAACACACACACACACATACACACACACAAGGGTGGCCATAGAGGTACATCCATTTTAGTACGATGTAGTTATTCTATTTTGTAGCATACATGCGTCTGTGCTACACTCTGAGGTCTTAATTATCTCCTACTGTTATATTTGTTAGTCTTTCAGCATTGTATGAGTTGGTTAATTGGGGGATTTCAAGAAATATTGTAAGCAAGAAATATAGTTGCCAAATTAAGAACTAAAGATATGTATTAGCACATGTCCCAATTCATAGGTACGGCCCGTATCAAGAAACACATAAAGTCCTTAAATTTTATTATTTTGTTTATATCATATAATACTGCTTGGACTTGTGTTCATTGTTGATCTGGGGAAACATTTGGAATCTTCTGGTGCACTAGGTAAAGCAAAGTGGTATCAAGAAGCACATAAGTCCGGTATGAGTGTGCATAACTTGGCTTCAAGGCCAACTTTTTTTTTTTGAAAGATCGCTTCATGGCCAAAATTGGTGAGAGCTACTTCACAACGAGATGTCGTTGCTCTATGGATTTAAGTAAGATGCATTCTATTTATGGTATTTTGCTGCTCATAGACCATCAAATCACCCAATAGTTATGTTGATCTAGGAGCATATCTGATTCCCTGATGTATAAAAAATTTGTTGTTGTCTATAATTGAGACAGGATCAAATTTTAATGTTACTAACTAGAGACTCCTCTACATACAAAATGAGTGAAACCCTAGAACTTCTCATAAAATGCAAAACCCTTGATCGGCTTTGTAGAGTCAACCCTTGTGAATAACAGTAACAAGTATATGTTGATCCAAATTGCTTCTTTAATGGCCCACCTAGATAATTAACTCAGTATATAAGCATCTGGTGTTCCACAATGTCCACATATGCATGCCCCACGTGTACGGTTTAGAAATTTTGAAAGATATTTTGTTAATAAGTCACATGATTCCAGAACTAAATACTAGTTGTTTTACTGATATTTTCCTAGAGTATTCAAAGTTTATATTGAACCCAAGGTATGTCTCTCTATGTGGCGAATCAAGTGTCAAGCCACATGTTGGAACACAATGAAAGTAATTTAGATAATTCATATAGAATACAATGTATTTAAGTAAATAAATGAAATAAATTACGAAATTAAACTAGATATTAAATAAATACAAGAAATTTAAAGAAAACTCAAGAAGTAAAAAGCATATTTTAGGATTAGGTATGTTTCATAAACATAAGACATATCGGTCTTAGTATCAGCCGGGTTAGGGATTCTTGGCGTTACACATAGCAGGATAGATGCTAAATATGATAAAATAGAAATATATAGCATGTGGCATATACACGTTGTTGTCTATCACACGAAGGAAACAAATCAACTCAATGATCGATGATTTTGTCGGTTTGTTGTCGAAGAATTGATTAGTATTATATTGTTCATGCCATGGACTTTAATATGCTTGTCGTTGCGACACTAAACGTCATTTCCAAAATCATTAAATGTGGCTATTTCTGTTTTCTTTGTGGTCATGGTACGTGTTAGCCATCCTACTTGAAACTTCTAGATGTGATATTTTTATACTCAAAAAGTTTGATTTTGCCGACTAGTGCGCGGGGTGTACGGATAATTGGAGACTAGTGTACTTGTTCGGTGGCCGCCCAAACTAGTTGGAAAACAAGCTATAGACTAATAAAGCGGGTTTTTGTCGGGTTTTAATTTCTATGCATGGTATTGTGTGTTACTCGATCAACCATGGAAATCTCACACTTATTATTAAAGTTTCCGATCCTAGCTAGTTGTTGATTAGACCTTTTTTTTTTTCTCAAGGCCTCCTTCAGATTACATCACTGCTTCTCTTCTTTTCCTTCATCTATTTCTCAGGCCTCCTTCACATTTTTTTCCTTCATCTGACGTAACCATTTGACCAACCAGTGTCCACTCGACGACGACCAGTGTCACACTCCTCAGGTGGTGGTGCCGGACTGCCGGGCTGCCGGCGCCATACGTTACAACAAGCCTCTAAAGTTAAATACGCCACGCTAGCTCTCCCCCTCCCCGGCGGTGTGCTCTCCTCTCCAGACCATTTCTTCTCGATCGGATCTCGGTCGCTCGGTCGGTCGAACTCTCTCCTCCGGCCGCCGTTCTCAACCACTCACCACAAACCGCATCAGCTAGCAGCTCCGGCCGCCGCCTCCGACCCTCCACGATCGGCGAGGATGAGCGTGGCCGGCCCGGTCGTTCTGCACCACCCGCCGGTGGCGGCGTGGGCGGTGGCGGCCGCAGCGGGCGGCACCGACGGCGACGACGACCCCGCCCATCCCAGGCGGCGCCTCAAGTCGGCGCACGAGGCCGACCTGGAGACGATCAGAGGCTCGGGCCGCCTGACGTTCGCGTGCGAGCCGTGCCGGCTCGCCTTCGCGTCGGAGGAGTCCGTGAAGGCGCACCACGGCAATCGCTCCGACGTCTTCCTGACGATGCGCGTCGACGCTCGCTACCAGCACATCCTCGTGGAGACGTTCACCCTGGCGCAGGCCGCCGCCATCGTCCGGGCGGCCAGGCGGGGCCGGGGGCCCTGATGCCTAGCTACTGGCCCCGTAGCCACCGCCGCCGGCTGCCTAGCTGCTAGCTACCCTGCTCCTGCTGCTTTGTCAATTTCTGTGTACTTTAAGTTCACCGTGTAATAGTTACTGTACTTTGTTCCTCAATGCGTAATGAAAATGAAATGGCCGGCAGCCAGCCAGTGCCTCCCTCCAGTACGAGTCCCGAGTCGGAACGCTACGGCGGCCTGCCGGTCAGCCGTCCTCGCGCCCGGCCGCAACACCGCGCGTGCCGACGCGCGCGCTGACTGCAGATGCGTGCTGGCGACCTGGGCTAAACCCGTCCTGTGCCTCCGCGGCACCTTCTCGCTGCAGATCGATCCGGAGGGGCTCAGGCTGCTAAGAGATCCCGTCGTGAAGCACGAGGAGGCTTCAGGCGAGGGAAGGAGCTGCGCGGTCCCCAACTGGAGCCTCAAGCCGAAGCAGGTGCGTCCTATAGCTATAGGAGCGACCTCAGCCGACATCATGTGCCGCTGATCCATCGACGGCGAGCTTTTCCTATCTGCGTCTGTCTCGGCTTCTGCATCGCGTGTGGCCTCTGAATCTGGCACCACCAAGCACGACAGTACTCAGGTACTGCATCTCCAGCCATCCACCTCCCTCCACCCATGCGTGGCTTTTTTTTCTTCCATAACCATAACTGAGATGATGCACGCAGCAGGCTAATTACATGAACTCGAGCAAAAAGATGGCCATCGACCAGACCTTTCCGAACAAGCCAACGGAAGTGATCTTTACAGCTATTGCTTTCTAGCAGGACTGGCGCACTTTGCTCAACAAAGGACAAGATCAGGAAAAGCTGGACATGGTAGTGACCAAGACGTACGCTGGCTTGGCTGAATGAGTTTAAACCTTCTAGGGTGGTTGTGTTGTTGTTGAGTTTATAATCTTTGTATGCTTGTGCTGAAGTGTGTCCCTCCCTGGTATCCCCAAGCTCAGTGTGTAAGACCTTAATAGCTTTCAAGAAAAGCAGATAGTTTCGACTCCTTCAGAAAAAGAAAAGAAAAGAAAAGATGCAGGCTAACCTATCTCTGTTGTTGTAAACAGGCTATATTTTTTGTCGATTATTTCCCGGCCTTATAACTGGTGTACCAAAAAATGTACACACACAAGAAAACTGGTTTCGGTTTGCCAGATTTTATTCATTTCTGTAGCCTTAGTATATTTCTCTGTTTGCCAAATTGTATTCATTTCTATAGCCTTAGTATATTTCTCCTATTCACGCACGTTAATTATGGAAATGGTAGTTGTCACGACCTGGGGGTGTGCTCTGCCCTCCTTGTTTAGGTAAACTAATTCAGTAAACACGAAAAATGCAATGTTTATGATGTTGGATTCACATGAAACTATAGATTCAGGATGTTTTAATTCATGTACCTCTAGGTTGTTGCTTCAAATTAAGCTATGTGTCTGCTACAATGCATTTCATATAGATGTTTCCATGGCCCTAAAATTGTTCCTATTTGTCAGCCTAAACAGAAGAGATCGCATACCCTGCTCTCATGGCATTGTGTGATTTTGCAGGTTATCTACTAGAATCAAGATCTCTCTACCTTCTACGCATGCCAATTTTCTATGTTATCTTACTGAATTTTTTCATATTCTTCGCTTGCCTGCTAAACTCCGAGATAGGTTGGTCTCTTTTTCCCCATTTTTACGTGATTAGTTCTTCCAAATATTATTATCTATATATAATTCCCTTTTTCAAATAATTGCTTTATTGTTTTCAGATTATCCATCCATCCATGCTTTTGCTTTGGAGGCTAGTCTGCTGTGGAATACTTATTAAGTTAGAATCTGTGTGCTCCTAGCCTTGGATTGCTATATTCTAGAGTTGTTAATGGGCAAGACTTGGAGTTCTGGAGGAAGATGATAAATCTAAGTGTATCCATGAATTTTTTTTTTATTTCAATCCTACATGGATTTTGTTCTGGTTCATTGGAACTGCTGGCCAATCCCTTGGATGTGTGCTATTCATCCATGTTACTATGAAAGACACTAAGTACAACATTCGATGACCTACGAAAGCCACTAATGTGAACCGAATGCTCGCAATGGGGGATCGAAAAATAGACAAGACAACTGAGAAGGGGGCTAGTATAGACAACAAACACCAAGAGCTTGTATTGTTTTTCGATGACCTAACCTTACAATCTCTAGGGTAGAGCTTATTCTAGTGGTTGTGACCCTTTATATTGTCTAACCACAAGTACATGCTTGCTCTTCCTCTGTGTACGGAAGATAAGATGTAGAATATATCCAAGGGAATTATCGTCTTCACCTCATCTGACCTAGGTCTAGTCCTCTCCCAACAGTTGGTAATGTGTTTTGATGTTGGGCATGCCCTTTCATACATCTCCTTCACAATAGAGACATGGTGCTCCCCTCCATGGCTTCGCCAATACTCCATGGCTTCAGAACTATTTGTCTCCGCTAGAGAGGCAGCCTATTGGTGAGACTATCTTCATTGGTGGGGCACTATGCCTTCTTTCTCTTCATTTCGGCTATCTAGCCTACCATTAGAGGCACTACACAAAGCAGTATAGATGCTCCATGTGAGGGAACATAAACAACATATAGTATGTGACGTATACGCGTTGTTGTCTATCACGTGAAGGAAACAAATCAACTCAGTGATCAAGGATTTTGTTGCTTTGTTGTCCAACAATTTATTAGTATTATATTGTTTCTTGTGGACTTTAATGTTCTTGTCGCAACATTAAACGTCATTCCCAAAATATTTAAATGTTCTATCTCTGTTTGCTTTGTCATCATGATGTTAACCATCATACTCGAAATTTCTAAATGCGACATTTGTATGCTCAAAAAGTTTGATTTTGTCGACTAGTATGCTGGATGTACGGAGTATTGGAGACTCATGTACTTGTTGGATGGTCGCGCAACCTAGTTGGAAAACAAGATATGACATGTAAAGTGGGTTAGGGATTTTTGGCAATACACATAGTATGATTGATGTTCAATATGAGGAAACAAAAATACATAGTATGTGACGTATATACGGTGTTGTCTATCTTGGGAAGAAAACAAATCAATGCAATGATCGATGATTTTGTCGTGTTGTTATCGAACAATTGATTGGTATTATGTTGTTTGTCATGGACTTTAATATGCATGTGTCGTGGCATTTTAAACGTCATTCTCAAAATCATTAGATGTGCCATTTATTTTTGCTTTGTTGTGGTGTTAACCATCATATTCAATTTCTAAACACAACATCTGTGTTCAAGTTTGATTTTGTTGACTATTATGTAGAACGTATGGATTATTGGAGACTAATGTACTTGTTGGATGGCCGTCCAACCTAGTTGGAAAACAAGCTATAGACTAATAAAGTGGGTTTTTGTTGGGTTTTAATTTCTATGCATGGTATTGTGTGTTACTCGATCAACCCAAGGAAATTTCACACTAATTATTTTGGGTAGAAAAATTTTGACAATTGCTTCTGCATCATTATATCTCTGGTAGTAAAAGAAATATATATAGTTTTATATACTGAGAATATCTAGAATCCGAGATCCAACCTTACCAACAACTGCTTCCTAGTTTATGAAGTTTAGCTTATATATTAGTCCATAAGGTGGGTAGCTCTCAGCCAAATAAAAGGAACAACGATATAATTATGCAACAGTGGGATGTTGCTAATGTTTTCTGAAACTACTTCTCTCCAATATAATTATCGTCATGTAGTGTTCCGGTTTTGTGTTTTCCCTATTTTTTAGGAAGCCATGCATCCTGCATGCATTGTGGAGAGATGATTATTATTCTTACCTGAACAATTATCAAACAGATGACCATATATACTGAGCACAAACATATATGCATACATTAACCAGTCGACAAGGCAAAAGGAAGTCTGTCCTGGTGGTAGCATGCAGTCCTATATTAGTGGAAACTTGTTTTTTTAGCACACTGCATTTTAGTTCAAGTACAGATTAAACCATGAGCGCTGCGGCATGTAGCTGAATGTTTTTTTTGTAAGATCTAGTTATCCGTCTTGTCATTAAAATAAGGGAGGGTTTAGAGAGATTGGTGCACCTTACAAGCGCTAGGAGCGCTACCTCCCACAACAGACAACTGCAGGAGGTTTTAAAGAAAATAACTAATTACTCACAAAAGGATGGCAATCATTAGGGGACAAATGACATGCATGTAGGTCAATGTAGGCCTGTTAAATCCCATAACTGGTCATCTAAAGGCTATTTGTGCACTATAAGATGAAATCCAGGAACAGGTACATATATGACTTATTAAGTGATCAATGATCCAAGTTGGATCTTATATGCTGCTCTGAGCCCCTTCCCGATATTTATATTGCAAAGGGAACGGCCTGGTTGACCAAGTGGTCAGTGCAAGCTCAGTACCTCCCCTTGGGGTGGTCAGAGTTCGAGTCTCATGGGACTCATTTTTTATTTGTGGCTTCGGCCGCAGCAACTAAGGGGAAAAAACTCCCTCGTCTGCCCCACATTTGGAAGAACTGCGTTGCCGCTGTGTATGGATGGGGCAGAGGTTCGGAGGTTTTCTCGATCTACGTGAAAAGATCTTCTTATTAAGCCGGAATACCCAGGGGCTGTCTAGCCACCACAGATCGAGTTTTATACTGCAAAACATTAATGTAGTATTTTTGTTATTAATGTAGTATTTAGTTGGTGGGATGAGATGGATAGGATGAACTCATTTAATTTTTTATTCCATTTAGTTGGGGGCTGTGAAGGGATTGGGTACGGTGGCTCTCACAAAAGAATATTCATCTAGATATATTATTATACACGTGTAGATAGAAAAAATCAATGTGTTTTGAGGATATACTCATTAAGGAGATCTTTGGTGGTATATGTTACTGCTCATATAGATCCAAAATCTCCTTATAATTACATAGATCATGGTGAACATGGTTTATGCAAAATTCAAGATTTTCCTGCTAAAAGTATGTTTAATTTTTGAAGGTATGTTGACTATCATATGGATCTAAAGGGATCTAAAGCTAGGTATGTTTTTTATGTGACAAGAATCTAAGATAGGGGTATGTCAAGTTCCTGAGAAGAAGACAGATCGGCAGGACTCTATGAATTGCTCAGGGGCTTGGGGGCCGTACCCTCTGGTGGAGCCGGGATGAGCTCGAGCCTGCCCACAGCCATCTCTCAGGGCATGGGGGCTCGGCCACAGCCCTAGAATCCCTAATGATGGGAGCAAGGGCCTGACCTCCGCCCTGGCACTGCCTAGGCCTTCGTCCGGGCGGTAACTGACATCCCAGCCAAGACCAGAAGCTGGCTCAATAATCTGTTATGCACCTAGAGCCTGACAGATGCAGAGGCGCTACACTGTCTACCTATTCCACAGCCGCAAGGCACTGTCGGTCACTCCCTCGATAGGGTCACGCAACGAGCGTGACGCACCAGGACAAGGAACTCCCCAAGCTCCAAGGGCAGAGGGCTTAGGGCCCGCTCGTCAACCCCTTTGGGCAGGGGAGGCACCTTGCATGCCAAGAAAGCCTCAAGAACGCTCACCTAGCCAGGGAGGCCGCATAACGGGAGGCAACAGCATCAGGGAGTGGTTGTGACATTGTTGCCCCCCTCCTAGACGACAAAGAAGTACCAAACGATGCCAAGACGAAGGTACAACAAGCACCTAGCAGAGAAGCCCGGCCCAAAGAAACAAATCAAGAACCCTAGGATAGCATTGCGCAATTCCCTGCCAAACTCCCTCTCAACTCCTCTATTGTAAACTCCTCATTGGGCATTCCTAACATGAACACCATACCGCTGGATGTAGGGCTTAGAAGCCCAAACCAGCATAAATCGATCATGTCTCTTGCGTGTTTTCGGTGTCCGAGCAACCATAGACCCACACATCGACCATCGATGAACAAACTTGAAGCTTGCCGTAGTTCTAAACCCATGACAGCTGGCGTGCCAGGTAGGGGAACGCATCCTATGTGACTGTCGCCCTACGGTGGCCAGAACCACCCACTTTGATGCTAGAGCCGGAGATGTCGTCCCTGAGGAGGACATGCACTTCTCTGGTGAAATTGTCATTGCTGGTGGCTCCTTCACCCATGGCCAAGTTCTTAGCTTTGGAAGCTTAGACTACATCGCCGTCCATAATGGTGAGCTTCACCCTCTTGAGGGAGACTTCATCGGAGGACAGCGAGTCCTCGGTGTCATGCCCTCCCATTGGGCCTCCTAGGAGTTGACCTGGAGGATTCAATTCGGCCTGGCCCTACACGGCGGCAAAGGTCCGTCATCAGATCAATGATCGAGGAGGGCCTCGGATGCACCTCCGCCCCTGTCGTGCACCCTCGGGTGCCCCCGATGGTGCCTAGGGTGACATGACGAAGCACCAGGACACCTTGAGACAGCCTGTACACTCGACCACTTAGCACAACGTGGCATGCCAAGCCACCACCGTCATCATCCTCCAAACCAACGTTTGAGTTGGCGGTTACAGCCTAGAAGATTAGAACTATCGCATGATATTTAGGGGGGAAGGCCCCTAAATGTCAATAGCAGCAGAATATCACCGAGTGGGAGGTAAACATGGTTGGACTGGCAGCGCCTCGACGCCTACGATGGTTGGAGGAGTGATTACCTTCGATCATCATGACTACCCTAGTCATGTGCCCAGTCTAAGCCATTTCCCACTCATCATTAGCCCAATTGTCGGTCACGCTTGACTCTCGAGGGTGTTCATGGATGGCGGGAGTGGGTCGAACATCCTCTATGCCAACACCCTATACCAAATGAGGATCCCTAGGAGTAGCCTTTGCTCGAGCAAAGCATCCTTCTACTGGATCATCCCAGGGTGCAGGTTGTGGCCCCTCAGAAGCATCTAGCTCCCTATCACATTCAGGAAGCTGACCAACTTCCGCAAGGAGGTCCTCACCTTCGAGGTGGTAGCCTTCTTGGGCACCTATCACCCGTTGCTCCGGCGGCCGTATTATGCGAAGTTCATGGCCGTACCCATTACGCTTGCCTAAAGCTCAAGATGCCTGGCCCCTGTGGAGAGTTATAACTATGGATTCCACCTCCCAAGGGGCCTACCTCTATGAGCAAGAAGACACAACCTGCACGGTCACAGTGGCCGTCGCCGACCTTGCCCATATCCAGCGTCAACTAAAGGAAGAGTCCCCTCATAACAATAGGGAGAGTCCAATGAACTATTACAAGCCAGTGGACGACATCAAGGTGATCAAGATCGACCCCAAAAACCTTGATAAGGTCATCTGCATTGGGGTCGAACTATCATCGAAGCTAGAGGCGTCCCTCATGGAATTCCTACGCAAGACCGCCGATGTTTATGCGTGGAAGCCTTCTAACATACCTGGTATACCACGTGATGTCACCAAACATTGCCTCAACATCAAGCTGAAGGTGAAGCCCCTACAGCAGCATCTCAGTCGTTTCAATGAAGAGAGGCGGAAGGCGATCGGGGACGAGCTCATCAGGCTTTTGGCAGTGGGTTTCATCCAAGAGGTGAAGCACCCAAAATGACTGGTCAATCCTGTCTAGGTCAACAAGAAGAATGGGAAGTGGAAGATGTATGTCAACTACACGAGCCTTAATAAGGTGTGTTAGAAAGATCCCTTCCCCTTGCCACACATAGACCAAGTAGCGAACTCAACGGCCAGGTGCGAAACACTATATGCTTTCTAGACGCGTACTCAGGGTACCACCAGATCATGATGAATCCGTCTGACCACCCTGTGATGTCCTTCATCACCCCTTTTGGCTCCTTCTTCTATGTAGTGATGACATTCGGTCTGAGGAATGCCAAGGTAACCTTCCAATGATGCAAGCAGAGATGCTTCGAAAAGTAGGTCTGGCAAAATTTGGAGGTGTATGTCGATGACATCAAGGTGAAAACCAGGAAAGCCAAGCAACTCATGGACAACCTCAAAGAGACGACCATCTCAAACCTCCGAGCCAACAAGATCAAGCTCAACCTCAAGAAGTGCGTCTTTGGGTCCCATCCGAGAAACTACTCAGATTCAACGTGTCCGAGAGAGGCATCAAAGCCAAACCCAACAAAATCTCTATCATTATGAACATGGAGCCAGTCAGCAACCTAAAGGGAGCTCAAAGGCTCATAGGGTGCCTGGTGGTACTTAGTCATTTCATCTCGTGCCTCAGCGAATATGGGATGCTGCTCTACAACCTCTTGAAGAAGTCCTAGCAATTTGAGTGGAAGGAAGAAGCTTAGCATGCCCTCGACCAGCTAAAGAGCTTCCTAACCACCCTGCCGATATTGGTCTCCCCAACTATAGGGGAGACGCTGCTTTTGTATGTCGCGGCTAGTGCGTGCACCGTAAGCACGACCCTGGTGGCCGAGCGCGAGGAGGAAGGCCATGCCCTCAAGGTCCAAATAGATGTATACTTCATTAGTGAGGTTCTTTCTGACTCCAAGACCCCTACTCGCAAGTACAAAAGTTGCTCTACATTGTGCTCATCAGCAAGCTCAAGTTGCGCCTCTATTTCTACAGTCGCCCCATCATGGTGGTGTCCTCTATCGCCCTGGGAGATGTCATCAACAACCGTGATTCCTCTGGGAGCATCGCCAAGTGGGGATTAGAGCTTATGGGCCTTAACATCTCCTATTTCCTTTGTACCGTCATCAAGTCCTAGGTCCTCACCGACTTCCTGGTGGAATGGACAGAGGAGCAGACCCCGCCCATCCCAATCAAGCAGGAATATTGGATCATGTACTTCGACAACTCCCTGAAGCTTGGACGGGCAAGGATTGGGGTATTGCTCATATCCCAGAGCGGCTACAAGCTATGGTATGCCCTTTAGCTTCACTTTTGAGCTACTAACAATGTCATCGAGTATGAAGTGCTCCTCCATGGAATACGTGCAGCGATCGCCCTTGGGGCACGTTGACTTAGCTCTATGTCTACGGGGATTCTGAGCCGATGATCAACAGGTAATAATGAAGGATTCATCCTGCTAGGATGAGAAGATGGAGGCTTACTACAGGGAGATCCATAAGCTGGAAGGAAAATTTGATAGAATCAAACTCCATCACATCCTTCGACGCGACAAAGAGGAAGCAGACGCCCTTGTAAAGTCCTCATCCACCCAAGGTAGACCTCTGCCTGGCATCATTCTGGGCGTCCTCGAGAACCCCTCGATCTGACTCAAGGGAAAGGCCGAACCCGACCATGTGCCGACTAGCGTCGTGAATAGCCTGGTCGACCAAATGGCAAATGGGCCAACGAAGGCCACGTCAACCAAGTGAATGGTCAACCAAGCCTGGAGGCCGAGGTATTGATGGTCACCACAAGAAGCCGTTGTTGTTCTAACGCCTCCCTAGGTGCTCCTGGCGACCCCTCGACCCGACTCGAGGAGGGAGCTGAACCTAGCCAGACACCGGCTGACCCCGCGGATGAGATGGCCGACCGAGCGGCTAGTGGTCCCAAGGAGGGAATGCCCGCGCATATGGCTCGTCTGACCCATAGGACAGGGGAGCAGACGGCGAATACAGCTGGATCACCCCCTTCCTCGACTACCTCAACCGAGGGATCCTTCCGGAGGATCCCACCGAGGCCGACGCCTAGTTTGCCGGGCAAAAAGATATAAGATCATTGAGGGACAACTGTACAGATAGAGCACCTAGGGGGTCCCCCTCATGTGTGTCCCTGCTAGCGAGGGGAAGGCTCTGCTCTATGACATCCACGCGGGTATCTGTGGGCACCACGCCGCTTCGAGGACTTTGGTCGGCAAGGTGTTCTGGTACGGTTTTTACTAGTACAAAAATACTTGTATAAAAAGTGTTGGCGGCAATCATATATATAAGGATCATATAACCATTACTTAGGGTAACTATAAATGCAAATAAATCTACTAATAAGGTGTCACAGAAGCTAGTGGCTCATCTACAAAGTTATCGAAACACTTGGTAAAGAAAAAGATATAGAAAAAAAAATGTGAGATATAAAAGATAAAAAATATAAAAAAGGAAGGTGGGACGAAAGGACGCACCGACTGATCCATGGCACAAAGAGGCCTATATATATAGGGCTCACCTGCCTACAGTACTAGTGCCCCTCACAACCCAGGAAGAAGTGCACCTTCCCCGGGTACCGAGCAGTCACTGCACGCTCTGTGTCTCCCGTTGCACGCGCAACGGCTGACATAGGCGGAGCTTAGCTTGTGGGCAGGAGTGCTATGAACGAAGCTCAGGTGTTCTTCTTGGGCATGGCGTACGGGCAGTACCTCGCCGGCGGCGTGGGCGCGCCCCCCGGCGGTGGCGGCGAGGACCCGAACCGTCCGTGGCGCCCCATGTCGTCGCACGAGGCGGACGCCGTCCCGGCGGCAGCGCAGCAGCGCAAGAAGAAGGCGGCGTCCCGCAACCGCAGCAGGAACGAGTCCGGGGACGGGCCTCACCCCTGCCCCGTGTGTGACCGCCGCTTCGACTGCCGCAAGGCCGTGCACGGGCACCAGCGCAGCCACCAGGAGCGCGCCTGGCGCGGCATGGCGCCGCTGGCCGAGCCGCCGGTGGTCGCCGTGACCGCCGACGGGAGGCAGCTGCGCTACGTGTGCGAGAGCTGCGGGGCCCAGTTCGAGACCCGTCAGGCGCTCGGCGGCCACCGCGCCAGCCACAACGGCAGGCTCGGCTGCTACTGGCTCTCCAGGCAGCACCAGGACGGGCCGGCGCAGCAGGTCGTCATGCCCTTCGATCTGAACGAACCGCCACCGGAGCAGCAGCAGGAGGACGATGAGGACAAGGAGAAGGAGAAGGAGGAGTAGGAGCAGCTAGGGCTCCGATCCCGCCGGTCTTAATCTAGATAGATATCGTTCGCTTGCTAGTTAATCCCCTCAGTGCATGCATGTAAGCTCGATCGACCGATTTAACAAAAGAACGCAAGCTATTATGAATAATAATACGTGTTCGTGGTGTTTCGGTCTTCTCTTGATCGAGAGCTAGCTAGAGAGCTTGCGAGCTAGAAGAAGGACGGTGTACATTCCTCGAGCTGATCGAGGATTCACCTTCTTATTATCTCATCATGCGCATGCAGCTTTAATTTTGAGCCCATTCTAGTTTGTTCTAGGTAGATCTTGTTCTTTCAAAACATTCAGATTCCGTCCTGTATCTCCATGAGCGTTCTGCAGGGCTGCAGATCTCTCTGCTAGCTGCTTCAAGAGAAGGATTATTCATCTGTGATGATGGCGAGCGATTTATTAATTAAGGGTGTGTTTGACGGGCCGCGTGCTGCGGTAACGGTACCGTGGCCTGCCGCCCCGCGGCACGGGCGTGTTTGGGACCACAGCGGGACGGGGCTGCGTGGTGCGGTAACGGTACCATGGCCGGCCTCCTGCCCGTGGCACGGAAAACGTGAGTCGTCCGGGTTCATTCTAACGGTGAATGTGTCTCGCGTGGTGAAAAGAATCAACGATTCTTGAGAGGTGTTTTGGTGGGATTATTTGGATGCTCGTGGTGGGGCAACCGCAGACCTACAGCTTGTTCGGCTGGCTGGGCTGGATCGTGGATTATTTACGGCTGGCTGGTTGACTGGTTTGGTGTGAGAGAAAAATACTATTCCAACTTATAATTCATGATCATATACGATTGTTTACGGCCTGCCGAACAGGCTACTGATTATAAGCCGAAACAAACACGTAGTAAGCATGTCGGCCACTGTGTATTTATGGCATGCATGTTGTTGCAACTCATGGATCAGCAAAAAATCTCCCTATAATTATGTAGATGATCAAAGTGATTATCTGATGCCCTAAACTATAAGTGCAAAAGATTGATCGTGCACAGAATTGGGTTCTTGATCCTACTCATCAGTGAAGAAAGCTCCGCGCAGTATAATTATTTTTCCTGCTTATTTGTTTCTTCAACAAGTGTATGTTGAAAGTTGTGTTCCTGCTAGAGCAAACATTAAGAGAGAGAGAGAAACACCTAGCTAGACTTGTTAGGAAACATACATTTATAATAATTGCCTCTAATCCATATGCATGTATTGGGAGGGATTATTGAAAGAGAAATTAGTTAATTTTCCACTCCCGTCCTTGCTAGTCATCTCCATGTATTGTATTGTTGGAAGAAATCGAATGGTTTTACTTTTACCCTAGTAGCTATTAATTTGGGCGACGATTGGATGAATCCAAAGCTAAGACAAAAAGGTCCTTGGATATGCATGATCATTATATAAATATTGATTCCAAGCAAGTTCTGGATACCATCTTCACTAATTTCATGTTTCGCAGGCCTAGCTAACTTTTAATGGTAGTGTGCACCGTCTTCCAAATAAAAAAGTTGTGTTATCAAGCAAAAGCGGTGCAACTGAACCCTTGTTTTCATACGAAACCGCCGGTTCCCCAGCAGCCCTTTCATGAGAAAGCAGCAGGGTGTGCATGTAGGAGTTTTCGGTCTTCCTCAGAAAAAGCTTAGGGATAGAGTAACGTTAACAAGCTTCTGCATGCGTACGTATGTGATGCCACATTTTTTTGTTGCTATAGTACGTGTGTGATCACTGGTCACGGAAAGTGTTTATATATTATTTATGTCCTCACTAGAACTAAATTAAATAAGAGACGATGCTTAATAAAAATGATTATGTGTGTAATAAGTTTGATCTGGAATAACTTATAATATGATCCAACGCTCACCCCTTAAATAAGCGACTGCTGCCAATGTTTTTTCTCGCCTTCAATTCATTATGGCTGCTTCTTACAAACAATAAGCTAGTTCTCCGTATATACACGCATGCATGCTACATGCATACGTAAAGAGAGGGCTGACATGTGCATTTGACTGACCTTTGCTACTACGTGCGCACTGAAAGCCGGTGCAAAAACAAGGACAGGACTAGGAAAGATGCCATTAGCTAGGCATGGGATTCCACTAGTAGTAATGCTCTTTTGGCTTTAATAATTATTTATTTCTCTCTCGGTTTGGAACTAACCTTTTGTTTCATTCCATCGGGCAAGCTAAGTGATCTGCAAGGGACATGCGCAGTCATCAAACTACGTACACGCAAGCTTAAGCTTCGGGAAGGATATATATATATATATATATATGTATATATATATATATATATATATATATATATATATATATATATATATATATATATATATATATATATATATATATATATGTATATATATATATATATATATATATATATATATATATTTATTTTCTTCCCCTTGTGTTGGCTTGACCTGATGTAGAAGTAGAGCCATGTGAGAAGCCTTCCTTGATCTCATGCGTGATAAAAGTTATCTATGTATCTAGAAAAGATAAAACGACTTATACAAGTTAAAAAGGATGGCGTACTATACATTATTAGTAGCTCACTATATTATGTATTCCCACAATTACATATTCTCAAAATTGTAACCAACAAGTTAATCCACACCATCACAAATAGAAGTATACATTTTTGTGCTTTAATATCTTATCGTTGCTGTATATGTAGGAGTTGCACAAATCTTGATGCACATCACGGCAGAACCGTTACGAGAAAAAAAAAACTTGATATACATAGCCTTCTTAAAACTTGTCCAACTCTCCAAAATAAAGTGCACGAGCACCTCAAAGCTATTGTCAATGTGCACCGTGGCACACATTTTATCATTGCTCCCCGTGCAATATCATCGTCAACTGACTACAAAGCACAGTTTTATCGGATTGCTTAGCTTCTGATGCAATCTCACTGGCAATTGATTATAAAGCCGTATTTTGTCGGCTATCGGTGCCAGCTGATTATAAAATGGTTTTTATCAACTATCAGTAGCAGCTGATTATAAAGCGGTTTTTTTGTCGGCTATCAGTGGCAACGGACTATAAAGCGTTTTTTGTTGGCTGTCAAATGGCAGCTGATTATAAAGTGGCATTTTCTCGATTATCATTGACTGCAGACTTATAAAGTGGCATTTTATCGGCTATCGCTTGCAGCTGATTATAAAGGCATTTTGTCGGTTATCATTGTGGCAGCTGATTATAAAGTGGTTTTTTGCGGGCTTTATTGTTATTTATTGTTGTGTGTTATTTCCTAGTCATGAAGAACTTTCATTACTATATATCGAATGTGTTTGCCCAATGTCCAATCTTTTATATAGAGCTGGATTTTTTATTTTCAATACTAGCTACTAGATAAATAAAGAGATTAGTTATAGACCCATCAGCAGTGTTCATTCGTCATGTAAAAAAAAGTTCCAGATCCTATCAATGGTTACTCAATACATACATGGTATTGAGATTATTGACATTATCATGAGCCGTTTGAAAATGGATCATTACTACAAGTAACATCTACAAGTTTGAAATTTTTTTCTTAGTACTGCTCCTCAACATACGCGTGAATGGCTCTCAGGAAGGTTTGCCTTACCTTGCCTTCTTCTTATTACTACTACTCAACATAAGCCTCATAGCTTCTCAGGCAAGGTTTGCCTTACTTGCCAATAGAGCTTGCCTTGCTTGCTCTGGTTGGAGCGAGCCCGATTGGCTCTCCTATGGCACACACTACGTAGAAAAAGGTTTTTAGGGGCGACTGGTATGTCTCTGTAGGGGCGGTTTTGCCAGCCGCCCCTATGAAAGGGTGGCTACAAATCGCTGATTTGTAGGGGCGGTTCTCAGACCGCCCCTACAAATCGATTTGTAGGGGCGGCTGGTGCCCCTAGAAATGGATTTGTAAGGGCGGTTGGTACTGTAGCCGCCTCTACAAATTGATTTATAGGGGCGGTCTGGGAACACCAGCCGCCCCTACAAATCGATTTGTAGGGACGGCTACAGTACCAACCGCCCCTACAAATCATTTTTCCGCAAAAAAAAATTAAATTTACAATTCAAATTCGACCAGAACATTAAACGACGTAAGAATTTAAACACATTGGTACAAGAGGAGAGGGGTGAGATCAACCGGCAGCAACTTGCATGCTTTCAGTTTACAGGTAGGAGGAAGAGGAATGGTAGGTAAGTTGAATTCTAATGATATACTTGTCACCCAAAGAATCTCAGCTCAAGTCTTCACAGTTGCGGGTTCCCAAACAATTGTTGTACTCCACTATCATCATTGTAGAAGTAATAGTCCTGGCACACAAAAGATGATCAGTTAGTGGTTTATACTTTATATAGGAGCATCAACAGTATGAAAAACTTCAAAATCTACCCTGAATGCATCAAAGTAATATCTAGAGAAGGATGCAGTGAATTGTGTTGAACTGCTGATTAACAAGTATGGTGTTGGGGGAGCCCATACGGAGTATGGGTCAACTCCCCCTCGAAGAGGCCTGATGAAGGAATAATGGTGGAGGCCTAGCCGGCGGAGGCTCTCCCCAAGACGGCGGAGGCCTAGCCGATGGAGGCTCTCTCCAAGACGGCGGAGGCCCAGACGGCGGAGGCTTCCCCCCAAGACGGCAGAGGCCCAGCCGGCGGAGGCTCTCCCTAAGACGGCGGAGGCCTAGCCGGCAGAGGCTTCCCCCCAAGACGGCGGAGGCCCAGCCGGCGGAGGCTTCTCCCCAAGACGGCGGAGGCCTAGCCGGCGGATGCTTCCCCCCAAGACGGCGGAGGCCTAGCCGGCGGAGGCTCTCCCCAAGACAGCGAGGCCTAGCTAGCGGAGGCTCTTCCCAAGACGGCGGAGGCCTATTACATAAAAAACAACAATATAACATTATCACTTACATAGAGACAAAGCTTGCATCAAAGTAGCGGAATCATAAATTATAATCTTCAAGCGAAGCCTCCAAACACCACAGCTACTTTGAACCTATATTTGTTTGAGCTTTAATCATACCTTTGAACTTGGTATTGTAATATTTCAAGCACTTTGGTTTGTAATGTTATTTCCTCCGCAATCTATGTGTGTTGTTATGTGAATGTTTTAAATCCTAATATTTGATACTAGCTAGTGTAATCAGGGTCCCTCAGGGACACTCGATAAACTACCAGATTTATGTTGTCTCAAGTGTGTATCGGCTAGAGATCCATAGAATGACAGTAGGCGTACTTGAGATAGCATAAATTGGATGGTTTGGACACATGGCCATCATCAAGATGTAGAGCACAAATGGGGCAACGTGTCGCACAAAGATCGATACCATCGTGGCTTGGAGGGCAATCAGTAGACCTTGTTAGGGACAATCAGCAATAGAAATAATGTTTGGAGGCTTGTGTGTCATCGCATTCTTAAGATTATATAATCCATAGAATTTGATGAGCTCATATTATATCGAGTGCAATAATTTCCCACAAACAAAACATGTTTTAGCATACATAAAGAAAGATAGAATCCTTGTCGGCGGTCGAATCTTCAATATCGGTGAGAAGCTAGGTTGGAGGAGGCGACGAGATTTTCCGAAGGGGCTGCATAGGGGCGAGCGGGGCGACAGATTGGGGCTACCACTGCAAAAACAGTTCGCACGGATGATGTCTTTTGCTGCTTTTTAGCTGTAGAGATAGAGATAGAGATAGAGATAGTGATTAGAGATATAGATAGAGATATAAAGAGAGAAATAGAGATTTTCTTTAATAATGGAACAAGGTTCCAGCAGAGATAGAGATTAGAGATTAAAGATAAGATAGAGATAGAGATATAGAGATTATATCGAGTGTAATAATTTCCCACAAACAAAACTTGTTTTAGCAGACATAAAGGAAGACAGAATCCTTGCCGACGGTCGAATCTTCAATATCGGTGAGAAACTAGGTTGGAGGAGGCGATGAGATTTGCCGAAGGGGCTGCATAGGGGCGAGCGGGTCGACGGATTGGGGCTACCACTGCAAAAATAGTTCACGTAGATGATGTATTTTGCCGCTTTTTAGCTATAGAGATAGAGATAGAGATAGAGATATAAAGATAGAGATAGAGATTTTTTTAATAATGGAACAAGGTTCTAGCAGAGATAGAGATTAGAGATTATAGAATAAAGATAGAGATGGAGATATAGATATTATATCGAGTGTAATAATTTCCCACAAACAAAACATGTTTTAGCAGACATAAAGAAAGATAGAATCCTTGTCTCGGCGGTCGAATCTTTAGTATCGGTGAGAAGCTAGGCTAGAGGAGGCGACGAGATTTGCTGAAGGGCCCACGTAGGGGGGAGCAGGGCGACGGACCGGGGTTACCACCACAAAAACAGTTCACGCAGACGATGTCTTTTGCCGCTTTTTAGCTGTAGAGATAGAGATAGGGACAGCGATAGAGATTAGAGATAGTGATTACAGATAGAGATAGAGATTTTTTTTAATAATGGAACAAGGTTCCAGCACAGATATAGATATAGATATAGATATAGATATAGATATAGATATAGATATAGATATAGATATAGATATAGATATAGATATAGATATAGATATAGATATAGAGATAGAGATAGAGATAGAGATAGAGATATCTAAAGAGTATATTAACACATAATATAATTTAATCATGCATGAACACAATCATGGTCCAATCTACAATGTTTCAACTTGGGCTTGTTCTAAATAATTTTTTGAGTTCTCCTAATTGCATTTGAAAGATATGTTCAGATATGTGTTACTATTGGTTATTTAACTACAACAGCTCTTGGTTGCACCTGATTTGGGATGATTAGATCACTTGCCTGTTTATATCCTTATTGATTCAAAGGCTTTCAAGCTCATTTTCATCTAATTAATTACTCACTCCGTCCTAGAACGAATATAGCTTTGTTTAGAGTTTAGAGTTTATCCCAGATTACACATATATTTGGGTTCAAAAGCCTGAGGATTAAATAGGTGAATGGATGCAAATCTCCGCGGATCAATCAATGGCAGCATGAAGATTTCCATGAATTAGCATGGAGACATCATTGCTATACGTAGATCTCACTGAGCATGCAAGGACATATATAATAAAGTCGATCATATTAGACATTTTTGCCACTCTCCTTAATCTATCTGAGAAAGTATAAACGTATATTCTAGGATGGTGTATTTCTCAAGTCTGGATTAGTTACTTCCTTATGCATGCATGTGAAAATTTACCTTTCCAAAGAAAGTGGTGTTTGCCAACAAAGAGGAGTCAATCCAAACTAAGCCCACTGTTTCTACAGAAACCAGAGTTTCCAGCAGCTTTTAATTTAATGTGAGAAGATGTGTAGTAGGAGTTTTTAGTCTTGGAACATAGAGATATATTTCTGCTATGGCGTTGAAGTCCAAACAGCAACAAGCTAGATGTTAGGGATATACTGATCTCAAGAACTAAGGTATCTAGTAGGTACGAGATATCATATACTACAACATATCTTATGACTTGTTGCCATTCAAAACAAAACACAATATGGCCACTAGGTACGGGTTTTAGCCTGATCTTTGGACTTTTTTTAGGCTATTAGCAAGCTCTGACCCTGAAGCACACAAAGCCTAGCTATATAAGCCCATTTACCCATACTCAATGCTTCTCATAACCTGCACTACACCTTCCCAACTGCCCACTCTCTCCATCTCTCATTTTGCCCTAGCTATGAACGGAATGCAGGTGTTCCTCCTCTCCATGGCCTATGGCCAATTACTCGCCGGCGGGGCAGGGTGCACCGGTGATGATCCAAGCCGCCGCCCATGGGACCCCAAGGCGGTGCACGATGCCAACGATGACGGCCCAGTACTGCACATGATTAACGACCCTATTCGGGACAGGCCTTACCGGTGCCCAGTCTGCCACCGCCACTTCCCGACCTTGAAGGCTGTTCATGGCCACTATCGCATCCACAACTGATGCTGGTGTTGGCTTAGCTTCTGTATGTAACGAGGCCAAATCGTTCAATTAATAATAACTACAAAAATTTAAGCTACCATATGTTTTATGTGGTCGGTGGTGTTCTCTCGGCTCCTATAATAGCTAGGATTGTCAACCCATTGTGTTTTTCTACTGCACACACACAGGAAGCAAGTGATAAAATAAGAAACTACGACTGTCGTGAACTCAT
>NW_027096678.1:0-6785 GCF_019320115.1 Miscanthus floridulus | reverse complement strand
TTTGCCAATTCTTTCTGTAACACAACTCGCCTTGAATCTAACCGTAACTCCCATGGTAGTACAGCATGATGCCCATAAACCAGTTCATAGGAAGACGTTTGAGTGGATCCATGACAAGCCATTCGGTAAGCCCACAGTGCTTCATTAAGAACCAAGTGCCATTTCTTTGGCTTTTCATCAATCTTCTTCTGGATAATTTTAATCATAATCTTATTTGATGCTTCTACCTGACCATTAGCTTGTGCATAATAAGGAGAAGAATTATACAACTTAATCCCCATACTTTTGGCAAAGTCACAAAATTCTGAAGAAGTAAATTGAGTTCCTTGATCAGTTGTTATAGTCTGAGGAATCCCAAATCTGTGAACTATATGTTCCTTAACAAAACTGATCATATTCTCTGACGTTACCTTCTTCAAAGGGATAGCCTCAACCCACTTGGTGAAATAATCCGTGGCCAAGAGTACAAATTTGTGTCCCTTACTAGAAGGAGGATTAATCTGACCAATTAAATCTATACCCCATCCTCTGAACGGCCAAGGCTTAATTATAGGATTCATAGCAGACGCTGGAACTTTTTGAATATTGCCGAATTTCTGACAATTGTGGCACCCTTTGTAATATTCAAAACAATCTTCCAACATAGTTGGCCAAAAATAACCAGTTCTTCTAATTATCCACTTCATCCGATAAGCTGACTGATGTGCACCACACAATCCTTCGTGAACCTCATACATCACTTTCTTGGCCTCTTCTTGACTTAAGCATTTGAGTAATACTCCATCGATGGACTTGTAATATAACTGATTATCAAGAAACAC
Source organism: Miscanthus floridulus (assembly GCF_019320115.1). Classification (NCBI taxonomy): domain Eukaryota; kingdom Viridiplantae; phylum Streptophyta; class Magnoliopsida; order Poales; family Poaceae; genus Miscanthus; species Miscanthus floridulus. Next base: position 5,964 of record NW_027096678.1, on the reverse strand, counting down.
AAATTTGAGAGCTTTGTACCTGATTTTTCGGGAAACCTTTTGAGATGGATCTTTCAGATAATTGGTAACTTCGTATCTCCAATCACCATCTACTTGATCAGTATTTAAAACATCTTCTTCCATAGCAAAAACTTCCCGACTCTCTCGATATCCAGAAGCAGTTTGAGCTAACTTATTTGCCTCTTCATTGCACTCTCTAGGGATATGATGCAAGGTCACTTCCAGAAAATTCTTCAAAAGTTCTCTACACTCCTCATAATATTCTCTTAATACATTGTTCTTGCATTCATACTGACCATTCAGTTGATTAATCACCAACTCAGAATCCCCAAAGATTTCAACAGCATCGGCCTTTACTTCTATAAGAAGCCGAAGCCCTCTAAGCAATGCTTCATACTCTGCCTGGTTATTAGTAACATGAAAGTCAATAGGAACCGCATACTCAAAAATCTTTCCTTGTGGGGAAATCAAGAGAATACCAGCACCTCCACCTTTGTTACAAGATGATCCATCGAAGAATAAGGCCCAAGGCGCAATGCTTATCGCCTCAACAGAAAGATCCCGATGTTGGGTAATAAAATCGGCAATAATTTGACCCTTTACCGCCTTTGCCGACTCATACCTTAAATTAAATTCTGACAATGCTAAAATCCATTTGCCAATTCTTCCATTCAAAATCGGCATTGATAACATATGTTTGATTACATCAAAACTAGAAACCACCACGCATTCGGAATTCAACAAATAGTGCCGTGATTTGGTACATGAGTAATATACACACAAGCAAAGTTTTTCTATAGCCGAATACCTTGTTTCTGGGTCTAGTAGTTTTCGGCTAAGATAAGCTATGACTCTTTCTTTTCCTTCAAACTCTTGCATAAGGGCCGATCCTATCGTTAGGCCATCAGCCGCCACATACAACTTAAAAGGCTTGTCAAGTTGTGGAGGTACCAGCACAGGTGGTGCTTTCATATATTGTTTGATCTCATCAAAAGCCTTTTGTTGTATGTCACCCCATATAAATTTTTGATCTTTCTTGAGTTTTAATAAAGGGGAAAAGGGTAAAACTCTTTCTGATAGATTGGATATGAATCTTCTTACAAAGTTGATTTTGCCTAACAATGATTGCAATTCTGTGAGATTAGTTGGCGGCACAACTTTGTCTATTGCTTCCATGCTCTTTTTCCCAACTTCAATTCCTCCTTTATGAACTAAAAATCCCAAAAACTCACCAGCCAAAACTCCAAAGGCACATTTGTTTTGATTCATCTTCAAGCCATGCTTTCTTGTGCACTCCAGAGTCTTTCTTAAATCGGCTAAATGTCTTTCACGATTTCTAGACTTGACTACTACATCATCGATGTAGATTTCTACAATCTTACCGATCAGCTCATGAAAAATATAATTCATAGCCCTTTGATAAGTTGCACCGGCATTCTTTAACCCAAACGTCATGACTATCCACTCGAACAAACCAATATGACCAGGACATCTGAAAGCTGTTTTCGAAATATCTTCTATTGCCATAAAAATTTGGTTATAGCCAGCATTACCATCCATAAAACTAATGACCTCATAACCTGCTGCTGCATCTACCAGCAAATCGGCAACTGGCATTGGGTAACCATCCATGGGAGTAGCCTTATTAAGATTTCTAAAATCTATGCAAACTCTCATTTTTCCATTTTTCTTGTATACCGATACTATATTTGAAATCCACTCTGCATACTTGCATGGCCGAATGAAGTTTGCTTCTATTAACCTTTCAACCTCTTTCTTCACATCGGCCAATACTTCCTCTTTGTATATCTTCCTTGGAGGTTGTTTATAAGGACGAAATCCAGGTTTAATGGGTAATCGATGCTCAACAATGGAACGATCCAATCCAGGCATTTCCGTGTAATCCCAAGCAAAACAGTCTTTAAACTCTTTCAACAAATCTATCAACTTTGATTTATATTCTGGGTCTAACTTTGCACTAATATACATCGGCCTTGGCTTAGAACCATCACCAACACTAATTTCTTCCAATTTATCAGCCGACATAAAACCACGTCCCAACTTTCCTTTGTTGCCATCGACAGGATTTCCCATTAAAAATTGCTATGACAGCCGACTGCTTGGATCGGCTGTTGGCCCTCACTGAAAACATTTACAGGACCTTCTTTCCACACTTTTCCAGAGAAACAATCGACGCCCTCATATTCCCAATAGGTAGATTCTGTGGCAGCAACACTTACCGAATTATCAGCATGTACAACTTCAACATCATCTCCAATCCATTGAATGAGAATTTGATGCATAGTTGAAGGAATGCAACAATTAGCATGGATCCAATCTCTGCCCAAGAGTAGACTATATGCCCCCTTGCCATCAATGACAAAAAGGTAGTAATCAGAGTTTTTGACCCAATAGTCAGCTCGACATGGACAGCACCTCGGGTATCGGAAGGATTGCCAGCAAAGTCCCTAAGCACCATGTCAGTTTTCAACAATTCTTCATTATTCATCCCAAGTTTCCTGAAGGTAGTATAAGGCATGATATTGATAGCAGCCCCTCCATCGATAAACATCTTAGTTAAAGGCTTGCCATTGACATATCCCTTTAAATAGAGTGGTCTCAAGTGACGATTCTTGATTGGTTTATCAAAAACAGCCTGCTGTGTTAATACAAGCTGAGCCATCAAATCCTGACATTCACTTTCATCAAAATCAGAGTACACCTCTTCTTGGACATCTTGGGTTTCGGGAGCTATAAATTCTGATGGGAGGAAGAAAGCCATACAAGCATTAGCCGAAGGATCACATCCATCAGGCTTCTTTTTTGGACGCCATATTTGTTTTGTTTCGGTAACTTCCAGCTCTAACTCCCTATTCCTCAACCGTTGCACTCTTCTTTTCTGACTTTTCCTCAGACCTGGAGGACACCACTGTCCTTTTTGCCATACATATTTATAGAAGTCAGCTTCTTCATCATGCACTCTATCATGAATCCAACCTGAACCTGCAACTCTTTTCCTTTGCTGACTCTCAAAGCCACCTATTTTTAAACGCCGATCATCCTCAGAAGCCTTCGTTCCAAGTCTCTCATAGACGGGACGGCGGTTGACTCGAGATTGCCTATACTCGAAGTACTGAGCACTACACTCCGGACAATTATTTCTTGCAGGCAACCTCAAACCTTCATTCCAACAATGCCTAAAGAACGAACAACCCCAATGAGACTGCTCCTGTTCTGTCATGTATTCTTCTTGCTCCCTTCGGTATACTTCTTCCTCATACCTCCGGCGTTCTTCCATAAACCATTGCTTCTTACAGTATTCCTTCTCTTGTTCCCTCTGCCACTTGTTTAGCAAAATACGTGATGTAACTCTGGGTTCGAAAGTTTGACCTTTCTCGGTTCGGCTATTCTGAAACCGAACTCGTTGCTGCAGCTCTCTACTGGTGACTTGCCGATCTGAGTCAACAGCACCACTCTCCTTTGCCCTATCAGAAGTCAATACCTTCACCTTGCCTTTACCCTTGAGATCATTGGCAGAGACCATATTCACAGAGAAAGAAATCATATTTTGTGGAAAAGGCTGATCATCAATTTTCATCTTACCATCAAACCTCAAATGTCCCTCTTGGATAGCTTTCTGGATTCGTATTCTGAACACTCAGCAATCATTAATAGAATGAGAATTAGTGTTATGAAAACCACAAAACTTTTTGTCTTTCACTCCTTCAGGACGTAGCATAGGATGTCCTTCTAGCAGCTTGATGCGCCCTTCCTTTATCAACAATGCAAAAAGTCTATCTGCCTTAGTAACATCAAAATCATAGGTTCCCTTTTGTTGTTTCAACCAGCGTTGACTAACTTGAGTGGGTTCCTTTGCCCAATTTAACTCAGCTGCAGCTATCTCATCTTCATCAATATACTCAGTCGCTTCATCCAGAAAGCCTTGATACACCTCATTAGTGGCATTGTTCTTCTGAAAGCGATTATCTCTCCTGAATCCTTGGGCTTGATTACTCATAGCTGCTAAACGCTGTGTAAGTTGGCCAAGATCATCAAACTCTAAACCGAACAATTTCTCCCTGATATTCGGCAACATTCCTGCTATAGCTATTCTAGGTAGTTGATCATCTGGTAAATTTAGAGAATAACACATATTCTTAGTCTCCCTAAATCTGCGAAGATACTCCAATGGTGTCTCATTTGTTCTCATCCTCAGACTCATGAGATCAACCAACTTCTTCTCATTGGTACCCGTATAGAAATATGAATGAAACTTCTGCTCCAGTTCTGCCCACATACCAATGGAATGAGCTGGTAGAGACGTGAACCATGTGAAAGCTGGTCCTGTAAGAGACAAAGGAAAATATCGAATCCTCCAAGCTTCATCTGAAGCAGCTTCTCCAAGCTGCATTAGGTACCGACTGACGTGCTCTATGGTACTAGTATCATCTTGACCAGAAAACTTAGTCAAATCTGTTGGAGGCTTCACCCTTGGAGGCAATGCCACTCTGTTGTACCATTTTGGATAAGGAGACTTGTATGAATAGTATTGATTCTTTGGCTTCAAGCCGAACTGATTTTGCATCATATCAGCCATCCTGTGCATCAAGACATCAATGCCTGGATCCTGATTTCCTTGTACTTGCACTCCAGAAGGCAATCCTGAAACACTTCTATACCCTGGATTTGGCACAGCATTGATAGCACTGTAATCAGTAAATTCTTGATACCCATCTCCATACATATTCTTCTGCAATCTGTTTGATGCTGGAGAAACTCTATAAGCTGAAGGTGGCACTTCTCCTGTGGTACCAAATGTCACCTGGCCATAGGTGGGATGTGATTGCTTTTCAGTGTGAGTCAATCCACCTGTATTTGAAGGCGACGCTACTTCTTTTCCAACAGGCTTCTCTTGATGCTTTGGAACATTGAAAAGCGTCGGCCCACTGAGTGGTCCAATATTTTCTTCGAAGTATTTATCAATCATTGGGCCAAAAGTACTGATCATGATTGCCCGAAAGGTATTCAGAAAAGCTGTGTGATGGTTTGTCATGGTTTCTCCCATAGCTTTATAAACCAGGGCCGCCATCTTCTGAGCATCCTCCTCTTCAGTGTAATCAGTTTGATGCGGAAGAAGAACCCTTGGCATTGATTGCTTTTAAAATACTTTATTGCTCTTGTTTTTGGAAAAAGACATCAAGCATTTCCGTTGGTATTGCTCACATGCTTGTAGCACTAAATCCTTGTAATTATCTGGCAATTCTGCCATGCTTACATCCAGAACATGATCATTGTTGATCTCAGATGCCATCTTGAACTAGCAGATTGTCCCACCGGGCGTGCCAAAAAGTGTGTTGACACAAAATGTGACGCACTGTGCCTCACACACAGCAAGCCGAAAAGCGTAGCTTCAATCGGGTTCCCGGGTGCTTCGTTATCCGGAAGCGTGCCAGTCAGTTTGACCTGAAAACTAACAAGGGATAAAACAATTAAATGTCAAACCGGAACATGTCAGGTAATACCAGACAGTTCCACATATACGGCCCTGAAGCCACTTACAACGACATACAGCTATAGAGAGCTGTCTGCCAATGAGTTCATAAACCGTTTAGCTAATCGTAAGATGAATACACGTTGAGACCTGATTGCCGAATACACGTGCATGGGAAGACATGTTTGAACAAGTGAAATTAATTATGAGTTAATGCATAACCAAGCTCGGCAGTTCAGCCGAATTGGGGTCCATGAAGAAGGAACGTACAAATAAAAACAATTAAACTAATCTAAAACCTGCGTCTGCCGCACGACACCTGGTTTTGTTAAAGCTTAAACATGATTAACATGCATGAACCCGCAACATGTGACAACCTAGATTAAAATAATTCGGCCATTACGAGCACACTATCTAGTTGCAAAGATATTATGAAAAAAGCAATGATCGTTGAAACACGAATAAAACCACAA
>NW_027096677.1:19530-60000 GCF_019320115.1 Miscanthus floridulus | reverse complement strand
TGCTTTAGAGATTGAAGATGGAGCTCACGATTCTCAATGATTTCAGCAACAGTTGGTAATGTAGCAGGTGAGTGCAATGGTGTGGCGCCCACATTTGGTTCATAGCCATAGAGGGCTTTGAAGGGAGAGCAACCGAGGGAGGAGTGGAATGTGGAGTTGTACCATAGTTCGGCTAAGGATAGTCAGGACTTCTCAGGTACATTTCCAAGCACTGGTTGATCCTTTCAGTTTGCCCATCTGACTGTGGGTGGTAAGCTGTGCTGAGGGCCAATTTTACTCTGTAAAGCTTGAATAGCTCCTTCCAAAAAGCACTGACAAAAATGGTGTCCCTATCAGAAACAATGGACTGTGGTAACCCATGTAACCTGACCACATTATCCATAAAGAGCTGTGCTATAGAAGCTGCTATATAAGGATGTTTCACAGCCATGAAATGAGCATATTTGGTTAATCTGTCCACTACTACAAGAATAACACTATAACCTTGTGATCTTGGAAGACCCTCTATAAAGTCCATAGATAGATCCATCCAAACTCCCTGAGGTAATGGTAAGGGTTGAAGTAAACCTGCAGGATGAGTGTTGGAGTGTTTGGCATGCTGACAGACATCACACTGCTTGATGTAGCTTTCCACAGCTTGTTTCATCCCTTTCTAGGAAAAGTGTTTTTTCAGTCTTTGATATGTGGCAGCAGTGCCAGAATGTCCACCTATAGCCGTGGAATGAAAACTAGCAATAAGCTTAATTTGTAGCGCTGAATTGTGGCTAATCCAGAGCTTGTTATGGTGTCTGATCAACCCATTATCCAAACTATATCCTGCTGGATCAGGGCTAGTAACTGCTAACTGTTGAAGCAACTGCTGAGCTCTAGCATCTGTTGTATATGAATTGATGACCTCCTAGACCCAACCAGGCTTCACCAAGGAAACTGCCTGTAATGTGTGGAGATGGGGTACTCTGGACAGAGCATCAACAGCTACATTCTCCTTGCCCTTCTTATAGACAATTTTAAATTGAAGTCCCATGAGTCTAGTCATGGCCTTTCTCTGCATTTCTGAGTGAAGATTCTGCTCAGCAAGATATGATAGGGATTTATGATCAGTTAAGATGGTGAACTCTTGCCTCTGTAAGTAATGTTTTCATTTCTCCACTGCCATAATTAAGGCTAGAAACTCTTTTTCATAAATGGATAGCTTCTGATGTTTCTCTCCCAGGGCCTTACTGAGATAAGCAATGGGCTAGCCAGATTGCATAAGAACTGCTCCAATTCCTTCCCCACAAGCATCAGTTTCCACTGTGAAGGGTTGCTGAAAATTTGGCAGTGCCAGGACTGGAGTAGTTGTGAGGACTAATTTGAGCTTATCAAAGGCTTCTTGAGCTATTGGTGGCCACTGAAATTGCTTGTGCTTGAGTAAGTTGGTGAGTGGTTTGGCCATAACTCCATAGCCCTTCACAAATTTTCTATAATATCCTGTGAGGCCTAAAAAAGCCCTAAGTTCTGTCATGGTTTTGGGTTGGGGCCAATGTAACATAGCATGAGTTTTCTGAGGATCAGTAGCTACTCCTGTAGCTGAAATGATGTGACCCAAATACTCTAGCTATGTTTGAGCAAATGAACATTTGAATTGTTTAAGGTGTAACTGATTGGTCTGCAACACTTCCAAAACTTGTTCTAGATGCTTCAGATGCTCAGTGAATGATTTACTGTAAATGAGGATATCATCTAGAAATACTAACACAAACTTCCTCAGAAATGGCTGGAGAATTTGGTTCATGATGCATTGAAAGGTAGCCGGTGCATTGGTCAGGCCAAAAGGCATTACCTTGAATTGATAGTGGCCATGATGAGTCTTGAATGCAGTTTTATACTCATCTTCTGGCAACATTCTAACTTGGTGGTATCCTGATCTCATATCCAACTTAGTGAAGTATTCTGCTCCTTCTAACTCATCCAGAATTTCTTCAATGATTGGAAGAGGAAACTTATTCTTGATTGTTATCTCATTGAGTTTCCTATAGTCAACACAGAACCTCCATGTCCCATCCTTTTTCTTCACCAGCAGTACAGGAGAGGCAAAGGGACTATGACTGTGTGTGATCAGCCTAGACTGCAACAACTGCTTGACTTGAGTTTTAATTTTAGTTTTGTGCTATGGAGAGTAGTGATGGGATCTGGCATTGATTGGAATAGCTCCTGGTATGAGTGGGATAGAATGGTCATAGCTTCTTTGTGGTGGTAAAGTTTGAGGTCCTGAAATACTGTTTGATATTTGGTCAAAATGGTTTGTAGGTCTAGGTTGGGAAGTTTGGTACTGGTAGTTTCAGGGTTGGGTTCAGTGGTTTGCTGAAGCATGACAAAGGCCCAGGTGTCATTGCCTTTGGTAGCCTTATACAGTTGGGTAGGGGAAATGGGTGTGGCTTGTAAAGGTGGGGTTTGTAGGCCTTGGATGGTGACTGTATTGCCATCATGTGTAAAGGTGAGGGTTTTGTTGCTCCAATCACACTGCATGGGGCTATGTAATTTAAGCCAATCAAAGCCAAGAATAGCATCATAAGGACCCATATCTATGACTAGCATGTCATTATGGAGAGTGTGACCTTGAATATACCATGATAGATTAAGTACCTTAGCTTATGCATTTAACTATTGCCCATTGGCCAGCTTCATAGTTCTAGGAGTGACTAGTATTGTTGGTAGATTTGCCATGGCCATAAAACTTGAACTGATAAAGTTGTGTGAGCTTCCTGAATCTAGCAGGACTAGCATCACTTTGTTCTTCACTAGAGTTCTCAATTTGATGCTGTTATCAGTGTCAACACTTGATAGGGCATTGAGGGATAGCTGACAAAAGTCCTCAGCTAAAGCATCTTCCACTGCTAGGGTATTGAGAACTTCTTCAGTGATCTCCTCCTTGTCCAGTGGATTTACCACAATGGCATTCAGCTGTGGTTTAGCACGTTTGGAGCAGACATCCTGATGACCAGGTTCATACTTGTCCCCATAGAAGTAGCAGAGATTGTGTGCTCTTCTATAACCCCTCAGTTGTCTGAGTCTTGTGAGGTTTTGAGAAGGTTGATTGTCATGCTTCTATGGCTGAAATCTGTTTGCAAGTGGTGGTTTTGTGGGTTTGGTCTTGTTCCTGTCAATTGTTCTCTGCTGGATCTTGGCAATCAAGGCAGCTCTGTCTACTGTTGCTGGTACATGAGGTTCCACAGTAGCTCTAATCTCCTCCTTCAATCCATCCACATACTTGGTTGCAAAGAAGAGTTCATCATAGTGACAATTATGCATTGTAACATCAAATTGCAGAGATTGAAAGGCAGCAATGTATTCCTCCACAGTTTCCGTTTGCTTGAGGGATAACAAGTCATTGAGGGCTTGCCTGAAATCATCAACACCAAACTTGTCCAGTATAAGGGAACAGAAGGGCTGTCATGTAGGCACTGCATGATTTTGCTTGTATGCTTTCCACCACTTGGCTGCATTTCCTTCCAGATGCATCACGGCAGTTGTGACCTTTAATGACTCTGTAATGGTGTAGATGATAAAATAGTTGCAGCAGTTGTCAATCTAGATTTTGGGGCTTGTTCCATCAAACATGGAAAATTGCATTTTGGGAATTGAGTGGTGAGGTAACTGATCCTTGTTGAAATGGCCATGGGTCCTCTTGGATGTGCCTGGCTTGTGGTCATGAGTCGGGGCATCAAACACATTATCAAACACGGTTTCTTCAGCTGAGACAACTGAGGCATTATCTGAACTATCCTCCAGTTTTTCTTTTTCCATTTGCCTGATTGTCAGACTAACCACTGCTTGACCATTGGCTTGCACTTGCTTCACAATTTTCTTCTGTTCCTCCTGAGCTGCCATGACCTGAGTCTTCAGTTCTTGCTGAATTAGGCCCAAATCATTGATCTGAGCGAACAACAGATCAAAGTTCCTCATGATCTGATCCCACCTTGTATTGCCCTCTTCACTAGTCTTAGACATAGCTTCCAAGATAAATTGGGTCTGCACGGATGGTTTCTTGGGAGCCGTTGTGACTGATACCGAGGTGCAACAACGGGTTTGGTAGCCCTCCCCCTTAGCCTGTTACACCTGAACTCGCCGACTACGCCCAGAAGTGAGGCACCACCAAGGAATTTTACACAGAGACCTGCTCTGTAACCCGAGTGTGTGGACACTTTTTCGCCTTCACCACTGCACAACAATCAGCGTTGCGAGACTACGGAATTTCACACGGAAATGATGTTCCGAAACCCTCGTCTTGACTGACTGCTTGCTAATGAAAGATAGGGAGCAGAATGATGGCTGCTCACCGGTTCTCATCGCCTGAACCAACGAATTGCTGATGTAGTCCCCCAGTCGAGTGATGTGCCGTAGATCGATCGGATCTGAGCAATAGTAGGGGTGGATTGGGGCTGGTGGTGGTGGATCTGAGTAGGGATGGTAGTGAGGTGGTGGTGTGGAGCTCTGAGGTAGGCGACGCCGACACCGCAGCTGACCCAGTTCCACCAAAGAGTGGACCTATGGGACCTCCGATCGAACACCACGAGGGTAAGAACGAAGATCAACCAGCCACCCGGAATTACGAACCGCGATCGAAGCTAGACGGATACGGAAAGCCTACGGGCAAGAGCTGCCTGACCTGGGTGGTTGATGAAGATTTGGTGACTACGTCGACTCGGTAAGCCGCCGTCGCCGCCGATAACTGATGTCGGAGAAGAGCCGGTGGAGCTCGTCACCCACGCCGAGGAAGAATCGTCTCTGATACCACTTGTCACACCCCGTTGCTGCCGGTGATCACCGCCGACGTGAGGAACACAAGAGGAATAGAAGATCGGAAGGATAGAGGAAAGATTCCTGCTGCCGATGTCTGTATTCTAAAAGTGCGATAGCTTACAGAGTTTCACGGTGTCTTCTTAAAACCGAATGGTTCTGCCCTCCCGGGCCCACATGTCATAGACTTGTATTACATAAACGATTGAATACGTAATCCTAAATAGATGACGCCTTCCAATGAATACGCTTTCTTCCAATAATCCCTCAGACAGTCATCGTCGTGGGTTTGACATTGGAACATGTTATCCACTAACTGTTGGGGCTTTGATTTCGCGTTTCTTCGTAGCTCCACTGCCTCGCCCCATTTGGGGGCGATTGTTGTTTCACTAGGTCGGTCCCTCCTCCAGTAATGTACAGGATGTCATGTAATAAAACATTAAAACAGCCCCGCGCCCGTCCCTCTTCAGAATAATAGCGTAGTGCCATCGAGAGTTCCAGCGATGTATTTTCCTGGAGCATCGCAGTGTCCGGGTACGCAGAGGATGTTCGAACTGACTCATATGTCGTTATTTCTCTGAAGTCTTCGTCAGATGATAATGGACCTTGACCTTCTGGCGTGCTTTTTTTATATTATTTTTGCCTTTGCATTTTGCTACGCTGATTGTATGTTGTACTAACTTGCACGCATGTATGTGCTAATTTTTCCTGGTCATGCCAATACCAAACTAGCTCTGAATAGAAACATGCAAAGCTACTCAAAGTCAGCTCAGCGTACATAATAAAAAAGAGTCCACTGCCGTTAGTTTGCACATTGCGCTTCTGCTGTCTCTAATAAATCTCAGCAACACCATGACCACCAACAAAGCGACCCAGCCCTGGGGGTGCATCATCAATTCATCCATAGATGTACCCCTTGACTCCGTTCATGGAGACCACCTACATGACTAAAATAAAATTTTACCTCAAATTAGGAAAGAAACTTTATGATCCACATTAGATACAGCCTCATATATTGGTTTTGAACCACCTATTTCTTTGAGATCCTCACCTCAAAACCTTAGTCACCCTGGTGTACATATTATAGTCATTACCGGTCTACGGTCCAAAGAGTGAAAGCACATTAAAAGAAAAATGAAGACATGTGTGCCATTTTAAATATCCAATAAAATTTCGATAACTGGTTCTTTTCATCCAGTTTATATTATATCGCAATTGTACACGTAATATATAATATAGTTACATTTACATATAAAAACTCTAACCCTGTGGGTCTCTGGGTTCGGGGGTCTGACTTGTTCTTGTTCGCATCTTTCACGCTCGCTCCATCGTGGCCGTACACCCAGGCCCTCGCCGCCTTCGCCACCATCAATTTAGCCCACGAAAGCTGCCACAGCCGGCCCAGCCCACGGACGGTATAACCCTAGCCCCTTCCGCTTGCCGCGTCCACATCCCCGTCGGCCACGCCCCAGCCGCACCGCACCCGCTGCTCGCGCCTCGCACGCTCTCCTCTCCCGGCAGTAGCTCTATCGCCCCACTGCTGCACCTGCACGGATCCTGCCGTCCGCGTCCTCCTCCGGTCCTCTGAAGGTGAGGCCAAATACCCAGCCATGGTTCAGAAGGGTTGAATTCTGTTTACGTAGCAGTGAACCAGGAGATCTCGAGCTCTGTTTGGTGGGAAGGGTCACATGTTCTAGTAGCGAATTTGCTCCGTGCCCATGGTCAGGACTTAGGATTGTGTTGGTGTCTGGCACTGTATTGCCTTACTCCTTTGAACCGGTGACAATGTTAAGTTTAGTATTTTACAGGTCCCGTTTAGCATTTTTTTTTTGGTGGAAACACTTGGCATTGGTTTCTCTCTTGATTATTAGTACTGCGAAGCGAAAATGCATATTTGAGTTAGTTATGGTCGCCTTTATTTATGCATTCCACCACCTTTTCTGTTCTTAACAATTAGTTTTCTAAATTCTGGCCTGTTGATTAAGTAGATGTTTCCTGTAATTGGTGCCTGCATTTGAGTTTCCTACCATGTTGCTATGCACTCCAGAGATTGTATTTACTGTGCAGAAGAGAATTTTGTTCTCAGCCATTTCATTCTTGTATAATAAAGATTTATCTCTGGTGATCTTCGAGTATCTCTCAGCTGCGTTCGTTGTCTAGGTATAGTTGTAGGTTTGTTCGTATTCTGTGTGTGTGAGGTGTGCGTGTGTGTGGTGGTGTGTGTCTGTATCCGAACAGATTCTACAGGTGTACTTAAGATGAGAGGCCCAAAAAAAAAAAGATTTATCGGTACTTTCAAATAGCTGTGATGTCAAGTATAACCAATGCCAAGCAAGCATAATAACACAGTAGAATTTTCAATTTTTAGCCATAGGATTGCAAATCGCAGTCTTTTTTTTGTTTATTATGTTTTGGAAAATATAATCTTAATAAACATTAGCACTGGGTATTTGTTACGCTAGGGGCTAGGCAGGCACTAAGCCACTGATTAACGCCTAGGGTGCCTAAACGTAGATTAAATGCGATTAAACGTTTACACACTAACTACATTTCAGGAGATTTTAGTTGCATAAATGTGAAAGAATAAATAGAAAAAGAAGAGCAATACCATAACAGCCAACTCGGCCCACTAGCCCACTAAACATTAGAACACCCAACGATGCCCTACCTGGCTGCCATCACCCTAGGAATCCTTGCTCTCACGAGACCGCGCCACCGCTCCGCTGCTCTCCTCCGCCTGCGCGCCGCCGCTCCTCTGCTCTCCTCTGCCTGCGCACCGCCGCTCCTCCACCTGTGCGCCCCTGTCCGTAGCTCTACCTCTCCACCTGCGCGAAATCGAGCGACTTGGACACCACGAGGTAGGCACAGGTGGAATCGCAGTGCCACAAACCATTTTGCCATCCTAATCTGGTCTCTTCTCTTCCTTTCTTCACCATCCATGGGTTCTGACAGTTCACGCGACATTTGATTGGACGCCTAGGGCCTAGGCGACGCGTTAGGCCTCTGTTTAATTGGACGCCTAGGGCCTAGGCGACGCGTTAGGCCTCCGCCTAGTGCTTAAGCGCGCCTAAACGAGCGTTTAACTATGCTTTTTTAACACTGTTTTTAACCCGCTCCCAATTGAGTAACTGATATTTTATTGCATGCTCTGAACTTCATGATGTCTTACTGATTGTGCTCATTGTCTGGACTTGTTTATGTAATGTTTCATTCATCTTATCATCATGCAGTGTTGTTGAGATAGACTGAGACTTCTTTCTTTGGGTTCTTGATCTCCTGATATGTCAAGCTGTATAGTTGGATCACATTATTTTGCTCATCTACAATCATATCAAACTACTAATTGTTGTCATGGTCCTACTACACCAGTCATGTTTGCTCTGAACTTTCCATTATCTAGTTTTGTGGACCAATCTGATGCGCTTTTTGAGAGAAACTACTCATAACTCTCCTTTAGAGAGTGGAGTTCTAGAGGTCCTGTTTGTTTGTGAGTCAGGAACTACACATCTAGTACCTGCAAGTCCACGGCCAGTTTATTCTCTGTTCCCTCTCTTGTATTCCCTTCCTGCCCCCTCTCCTGTAGTCAAATTGTCTGGTCACTTGGTCTGATTGTGGAGGGGGAGCCAGCAGCTACAGCAGGTTGCCTGGCTGCTGGAGTGTTAGGCTTATTGGAAATCTAGAAAAGATGAGCAAAATGGCACAATGCAAGAATGAAGGGCAATTTTAATGCTAATGCTATGTTGCTACTGCTTTTAATATGCCTTATTATTTATTTATAAAAAAACTTTGTGTGTGAAAATGCAGTATCCATATCCTCCCTATACCATTACATGTATATTTATCCTTGCTGCATAGTAGTTTATAGTTTATACATAGGATCCAGGAGCCTGTACTTTATCTATGTGTGCAACATTGATTGTTTTGCATGTCTCGGTTTATGATGCTATTGATCTTTTGTAGCTTTTGTATCGTAATGTGTAACTATTAGAAGTTATATGCATTTATGTTATTGTGATTATTTTGACAGGATTTTGTTGTTTTGGCAGACTAATTCTCCAAGAAAGATGAGCTTGATATCCCAGAACGCGGTCCAGAAGCGCCGCCTCAGGAAAAGTGAAGCTGATGATGGCAATGACAAGGACATTGGTTCTCCGAGCTCCATAGATGCAGAGGTTGGGAAGGAAGCAAAGTTGAAGAATCACAATAAGGAAAGGAAGAAGAAAAGGACTAAGGTGCTGGAGTCCCAGCAGAGCAAAGAGGAAGAGGAGATGCGGCAGCTGGAGAGCTCATTGTTTGATTCCCTTTATGCGCCACTGGAGTTTGGCACTGAGGTAGGGGCTGCAGTAGTAGCTCCTGACCGGGATGCGCCTTTGTTTTTCACAGATAGGTCCGCTGGTGGTGGTGTGGATCATCCTGTATATCAGGAGGATATGGCCCATGAGGATGAGGACGACGTGGTGCGTATCAAGGGGAGGAAGCCTGTATGGGTGGATGAGGAGGAAGAAAGGACAGAAGTGGACATCGTGAAGGTTTCAAGGTTGAGGAAGCTAAGAAAAGAGGAAGATGAGCATTTGATTTCAGGGAAAGAGTATGAGGCCAGGCTGCGTGGTCAGCATGCCAAATTGAACCCCTTCACTGGCTGGGCTGATATGGACCGGAAAACTTCTCTTCCTGTCGCGTCAGATGGTGAGTCCGATGATGAAGGTTGTGCCGATGATATCCTTCAGAATAACGATGAGCTTGTTGTCAAGGATACTGTCAAGCTCTTACCTGGGATGTTAGAGTTCTCAAGGCTCGTTGATGCCAATATCCAGGATCCATCAAGTGGTCCTATCAATTCAGTGCAGTTTCATAGGAATGGGCAACTGATGCTTGCTGCAGGTTTGGACAAGCATCTAAGGTTTTTCCAGATTGATGGAAAGAGAAACCCCAAGATCCAGAGCATATTTATTGGGGACTGTCCAGTACACAAGGCCTCATTTCTACCTGATGGCTCTGAGGTGATCCTATCAGGCAGGAGAAAGTTCTTCTACTCATTTGACCTGGTGAATGCTGCTGTTAGCAAGATTGGACCTTTGACGGGGCGTGAGGAGAAAAGCCTGGAGAGCTTTGAGATATCACCTGATTCGAGAACCATTGCTTTTGTCGGTAACGAAGGGTACATCCTTCTTATTTCTGCCAAGACAAAGCAGCTCATTGGAACCCTCAAGATGAACGGAACCGTGCGTTCACTGGCTTTTGCGGATGGTGGAAACCAGCTGCTGAGCAGTGGTGGAGATGGCCATGTTTACCACTGGGATCTCGGAACAAGGAAGTGCATCCACAAGGCTTTTGACGACGGTTCCCTGGCTGGCATTTCACTTTGCACCTCGCAGGACAGCTCTTTGTTTGCCACAGGTTCTACCAGTGGCATCGTGAATGTGTACAAGAGGGATGATTTTCTTGGTGGGAAGAGGAAGCCACTGAAGGCGATCGAAAACCTGACCACTGACATCGGCGAAATGAAATTCAACCATGATGCCCAGATCTTGGCAATCAGCTCAAGGAAAGAGAGGAATGGGATGAGGCTCGTGCACGTCCCGTCCTTCAGTGTGTTCCAGAACTGGCCAGGGCCTCGGTTCAGCCTTCACTATCCACGGTGCCTGGATTTCAGCCCTGGCAGCGGGTTCTTGTCTGTCGGACACGCGGGTGGAAAGGTCCTGCTATACAAGCTTCACCACTATAAAAACGCATGAGACTAGGATGGTTACTTTGCAAAACCCAGTTTTGACATTATATTTGTACTCTTGAACACTCCATGAATCAAGTGTATGCTGATTCATTCCAGTCATTGCGCTTTACGCTTTGCTGCCACTGGTTTCAATGCTTGATACAAGCTGGCAATCTTGTACTTCTCTTGTTTAGTCGTATGCAGTTTGTTATTCTGCTATTGCTTTATGGTGGTTGTTGATTGCAGAATTTCAGTTTCCTGCTACTGGGCTTATGGGAGTAATCCTGGAGTCTGGAGCCATCTATTATGTGAGTAATATACAGTGGTATGTTCATTGCATTCTGAATCTGAATCCTTTGGATTGGATGTACACTATGCAAGCATCCCCTTTTGTCTTCCGAGCTGGTGGTGAACTGTCGCCCAGGTTGGAAATGTGGCGCTTGTGATTTGTGAAGCACTAGTTCTGCATCATGAGCCAAGCCGGCCAGTGACGTGACGGTGGGTCCGGACCCAAAAAGCTGCATGCATGCAGCAGCATCAAAGAAAGCGGCCGCTGATGGACCGAGGCATCGACCACAAGCAGCTGACCCGATGCCGATGCAAGAGCTCTCGATCGGGCCATCGTCCCCGATCAATGCGCAAGTGCACGTCTACTAACCTAACAAACTTTTTGTGCCTTGGCAGCATATATGAAGATGCACTAGTGTAAGCCCTCTGAATGGATGGAGGTTGAGCAAGGCAGGCTCTATTTATCCATGCATGATTCCGCAAATTAAAGGGCTGTTTTTTTTTTTGAGCAAATTAAAGGGCTGATCTGTAGGGTAGGGCAAAACGTTTTCCGCCAGTGCCACATGCATCAGCCAGCTGTTGCTGCTAGTGATAGATGGGCTCATGGGCCAGGTTAGCAGATGCATGTGATGTGGTGTGGCACCGCAACCACCCCATCGATTCTATATACAGTAGCTTGCTCAAGGTGAAACATGATTTTCTCCGATCCTTCATTATTAAAGATTGATCATAAGTCAGATTCTGTGAAGACAAATGGTTAGGCAATGATAGTTTGATGAACCAGTACCCTGGTTTATACAACATTGTTAGACCAAAGTTTCTCACAATTTCAGGAGCTGTGAGCTCATATCCACCTAATTTTTCCTGGAGACGAGATCTAATAGGTTCTAAATTAGTGGAGTGGAATCATCTTTTAGCACGCCTAGCCAATTTTTCATTGTTAAAAGGTCATGATGATTTCAACTGGTCTTTGCATCTGAATGGGCTCCAGAGATGTGAGTCTAGACCTCAAGATCTTGGTTTAGCATATTAAGCCTGGGAGATGTGAGTGAGTTTTGAAGTCTGGTTGGTTTTTTGCTAGAGAGCTTGAGTGGTTGTGAAGTTTCAATAGTTCTATTTTTGGTTATCGCCTTAAAACTGTATGGACGGATGAATCCCACCTGAATGTTGTAAACATTTGCTGGTGTCTTTGCTAATGCTAAGACAGGGGCATCGCCCTATAATTCTAAAAATATACATTAGCTAGCAAAACAAACCACCAGAAACGTGGTTCCTGTAGGTCTTCTTTCCAATAAGACAAATGTGCTAGTGCTTCTTCCCTTTTTATTTTTATTTCAAGAAAAATGGTGGCAGTGCATCTTCTTTTATTTTGAGAAAAATATCAGCGTGTCTTCCTTTTTAGCCTATCCGTGTTTGCTCAATATAATGTCATGCGTGTACTGGGAGATGAGAGAATACTGGGCTCATACTGTTAGGATCTGCTATGTCCAAGTCGCTGTTCATTTATCGAGTTGTCCGAGTCCCTTTTCCTGTATTTTAAGCTCAAACATATGCCCTCCTAAACCAATGCTTAGTAATTAGTATGCAGATTCCTAGCAAAAGAAAATGCATGCACATGCAATTTGTCACTCTCAAAAGACAGAACTAGCTAAGAAGTTGGAGCTCTTACTCATACTTAGAATCCCACTATGTGCAAAGAACAAAATAAAAAGAGCTGAAAGTAGAAGATTTCCTTCTTAGAAACTAATTCACTGCTGATAATGCACAGTCAGCATCATAGTGGGTCTTTGTTATGTTTATTAAAACACCTCTAAAGGCTTACTCACATTACAAATATTTTGTCAATAACAATTTTTTTGTGCTGATTCTTGAATGGTTATAACAAAATACTTGGAATCACGGCAATAGAGCAATCTACACAAAATGTTTTAGGTGGTCAAAAACCATCTCATCAAACCAAATCTACGAACAAACTTGTCGGGGACCTAATACCAGGGTACCCAATGAGGAGGAACTAATAACCATCGAACGTTGACACTTCCGGTTAGACAAGAACGCTACTGCGCTTCTTGCCCGAATGACGAAAGATTGGTTCCGCCTCGCCCGACCCCCGAGGGCTAGACTCCGCCTCGCTCGGTGGCTAATGGCGAGCTCCGCCTCGCCCGACAGCTAAGGGCTAGACTCCGCCTCGCCCGACGCCCGAGGGTGGGCTCCGCCTCGCCTGACGACTGCACCCTGATTCTTCATAAAGACGAGCACAGGGTACGACAGGATATTCGAGTCAACCGCAGTATCCAGGGCCATGCCCTATACGCCTGTGGGAAGGCACCGCCAGGATACGATGGGACGGGCGCTTTAAGCCCTTTCCGACCTAACAGTGCCCGAACAGTATTGTAGGCGCCGACTTTTGTCCCACAGTGTTGTGGGCGCCGCCATCAGTCCTCGGACGCAGATACTAACATAAGCATGCGACAACAACTACGATCCAAGACAAAATTCACATCACCTACAGTGACGGACGTAGGGTCAGTTCCCCGTCTACTCCCCGAAGGGTCGCAGTTTGGCCCTCTGACACGCCGCACCATCCACCGGCAAAGGATGGGACGCACCCACTTGCTGACACAAGCCAGGGCACGGCCCTATAAGGATCAGCGAACACGCCATCTCTGACATGGTCTGCCATGTTAGCAGGTTAGGCACACGGGAAAAGGAAGACCCGGCTCCCCTGAAGGACCTTCTCTACCTTTGTTTTTTTCCTCTTTCTCCCATCTATAACCCATGCTCCCCCTTGGTCTATAAAAGGGAGGGCAGGGCACCCCACTAAAGGGATCGACTTTTGACAGATCATTTAGGACACACAACACGCAGTCAAGCAGCAACCGAGCTCTTGGTGTCCTTTTGACCTTTCCATCGGAGACTTGAGAACTGTCCCTCTCTCGGTCGTTTGTAACCCCTACTACGAACCTTTTTCGGTACTAATAACACGAGTAGCAGCGGACTAGACATAGGGACATTCTTCCCGAACCAGTATAAACCTTGTGCACTTTAGTACATCATCCGAGCCTAACGCGCAACAATTATAAATTTACTAGCCGGTGTTTGTTCGAAACACTGACAGTTGGTGTGCCAGGTAGGGGCCTTTGCGTGTTCCAAATCAAGCCTCGGATGGCTAGCCACGCAATCAGCTGGGTCCCGGGTGCACACGTGTGTTTTGGTGATCTAGACTTCATCGGCACGGTGGGAGGAGAGTTGGCGCTGGCCCACGCCACCATCCAGTCTCTCCCCTCCGTCAGCTTCAACTACGGGAGGCTTGAGCACTAGCCCGGCGTCTCCCTTGGACCCTAGCCGTCCAAGGAGGACCCGCGCCGCCTCACCCTCTCTCCGAAACACTCCGCACGGAGCGCCTCGATGGCACTTCCGTTTGGTCTCCACAGCGCCGCGACAACCGTTAGCTACCTTGTGGCACAGCACATGATCTCGTCCCCCGCGAACAACGAGTTCGTGGGGATGATCGAAAGTGTCATGGAATCCCTCCATGGCCTCCTCGCGGAGGAGCTGGGGTTGGACTCTAGCTCTGACTCCAGCAGGGGGAGCCATCACCCCTCCTAGGAATGTTTCATGGCAGAAACCCCTGAGGGACACATCGAAAGCGTCTTCGCGGATGCGGCTACCCCGACAGGCAACCTCGGTGACAGAACCAAAGGGGGAACGATGGCCCCACCTCATGTAGGGGTGGAGCAGCTGAGAGCCCAAAAGCGGGAGATAAACGAAGCTAAACAATAGCTTGTTCGGGAGTACGTGGAGGTCAATCAGGAGATCGAACGCCGCAGAAATGGTGGGCGCGCACGCGCTGTGGCCCGTGACGTGAACCGAAGGATCATCGCCGACGATGAAACCCTTCCTCACTCTGCTCGGGCAAGCCAGAACATCACTGCCACAATGGCTTTGCTCCATGGCCTTCCAGAGGCCACAATGCCTGAGGATCGTCGGGCCCACCGCAAAATTCGCACGCTACTTGAGCGTGCGGCAGCGCAGCAGGCGGAGAGCTCGTTGTCTCGGCGACACGAGCTCGACACCAGCCAGCGTACGCCCTTGGTGCGCCCTACCAGGGACACATTAGTCCACTAAGCACTGCAAGGCAGCGGGCAGCGCACTGTGATCCCAATACATCAACGTCTCGGCCACAACCGCGATGCACGTAGCACCCTCGACGCCCGCAGATGCACCTATAGCGACCCAAGGGAAGGAGCCTACCATGGCTATCATCCTCGATGCGGCGGACGCTATGACAGTGGCGAGGACCAGATCTTGAGCCCGACCTACCAGGGCCTCAGGCCTTCAGCCGGCACATCCTCAACGCTGCATTCCCACCAAGGTATCGACCACCTACCAATATCCCTAAATACTTTAGGGAGACAAACCTTGGCCTTTGGCTTGAAGATTATCGGCATGCCTATCAAGCCGGTGGTGTAGATAATGACGACTTCATTATCCGCAACCTTCCACTGTTCTTGGCTGATTTGGCACGAGCGTGGTTAGAACACATACCGTCCAATGCAATCCAAAGTTTGGCGGACCTAAAGGAGATCTTTATGGAAAACTTCTAGGGCACGTACAAGCATCCTGGGAACCCATGGGATCTCAAGAACTACCTTTAGAAGGCCGGTGAGACCCTCCATGGGTACATCTGGCGCTTCTCCCGATAGTGCAATGAGCTCCCTAACGTCGCCGACGCCGACGTGATAGGAGCCTTCTTGTCCGAGACAACCTATGAGTCCTTGATTCATAAGCTAGGCCGCAAGGGCCCGTGGACCACCAAGGAACTCCTAGACATCACCACCAGCCATGCCTCAGGAGAAGAGGCGGTCGGGGCAATCTTCGATTGCCTTGAGGGCGAGGCAAGGTGGGACGAGGGTGCCGGCGAAGGCACCTCTAATCGTTCCGCCAAAAGGAATAATAAGAAGCAACGACGTGAGGACTCACTTATGGCTGCTGCTAGCCACAAGGGTGGTCGAAAGCCCATAGAGGGCACTCCAAACCACTTTGAAAAAATGCTCGAAGGGTCATGCCCAAACCACGCCTTTCCCGTAAAGCATCCGCTTAAAGACTGCAGCCTCATGCAGAAGTTCTTGTCCGAAAGCTCCAACAAAGGGGAGCAGGGGAAGGAACCTGCCCCCACTACGGATGACGTCGAGGAGAAGGACGATGGCTTTCCAACACCGGATGGCTGCTTTATGATCTTCAGAGGCTCAGCGGCCTATGACTCCAAACGTTGTCAGAAGGTCACACGCCATGAAGTCTATACGGCCCAACCGGCCACACCTCCCTTCCTCCGGTGGTCAGAATCTGCCATAACCTTTGACCGGGCCAACCATCCGGATACCGTCCCGCACCTAGGGAGATATCCGCTTGTGGTCAACCCAATCATCGGCCCAAAGCGACTCATCAAAGTACTGATGGACAAAGGCAGCGGCCTCAACATCATGTACACCAAGACACTCGACATGATAGGCGTCGACCGGATGCACCTTCACCCAATCCGAGCACCTTTCCATGGCATCATGGCCGAGAAGCAGGCCATGGCACTCAGGTAGATCAATCTGCACGTTACCTTTGGGGACCAGTTCAATTACAGGACTGAGACCCTCACCTTCAAGGTGGTTGGGTTCCCCAGAACCTTCCACGCGATCCTAGGATGACCATGCTACGCGAAGTTGATGGCCATCCCCAACTACACATACCTCAAGCTCAAGATGCTGGGCTCCCACGGGGTCATCACCATCAGCACCTCCTTCCAGTGGGCCTATGAGTGTGAGGTTGAGTGTTGCAGCCATGCCACAGCAATCATCGCCTCCGGGGAACTCGCCGCCCTCAAGGAGGAGGTCATTAAAGAAGCGCTCGATGCGAAGAAATCGACCGGGTCGTTCGAATCAACAGAGGGCTCCAAGGGGGTCCTCATTGATCTCAGCAGCTCTAAGGGTAAAACGGTACACATTGGTACCACACTTTCCTCTGAATAGAAAAGCATGCTCGTCGACTTCCTCCGTGGCAACAAAGACATCTTTGTGTGGTAGCCCTCGGACACGCCAGGCATTCCAAGGGAGGTCACCGAGCATACCTTGAAAATCCATCTAGGCTCCAAGCCGGTGAAGCAACGCCTATGTCGCTTCGATGAGGAAAAGCGTAGGGCCATCGGTGAAGAGATAGCAAAACTATCGACCGTCGGATTCATCAGGGAAGTATACCACCCAGAGTGGTTAGCTAATCCTGTTCTTGTACAAAAGAAGAGCGGGAAATGGAGGATATGTGTTGACTATATGCGCCTCAACAAAGCATGCCCAAAGGATCCGTTTCCTTTGCCGCGCATAGACCAAATAGTCAACTCTACCTTGGGGTGCGAAACCCTCTGCTTCCTTGATGCGTACTCTGGCTACCATCAAATTGTGATGAAAGAATCCGACCAGCTCACGGCATCTTTCATCACCCCCTTTAGATTGTTATGCTATGTCTCAATGTTGTTCGGTCTGAAGAACACTGGGGCCACATACCAGCGCTGTATGCTCAAATGCTTCAGAGACCTCATCGGGTGGACCGTTGAGGCCTACGTTGACGATATCGTGGTTAAGTCCAAGCAGGCTGACCACCTCGTTGCCAATCTTGGGCAAACCTTCACAAAACTCCGAGCAAACGACATCAAACTCAACCCCAAGAAGTGTGTTTTTGAGGTCCCAAGGGGCATGCTGCTCGACTTCATCGTCTCCGAGCGTGGCATCAAAGCCAACGTGGAGAAAATCTCAGCCATCACAAAGATGGGCCCAATTCAGAACCTAAAGGGGGTTCAGCGAATCATAGGGTGCCTTGCCACCCTCAGCCGATTCATCTCACGCCTCGGCGAACAAGGTCTCCCTTTTTATCGACTCCTGAAGAAAGCCGACCGCTTCGAGTGGATATCTAAGGCCTAGGAGGCGCTTGACATGGTCAAACTACTTCTAACAAGGCCCCCGATCATAGTTCCTCCAAACGATAGAGAATCCCTCCTGCTATACATAGCGACCACCACACAAGTGGTCAGCGCCGTCCTGGTAGTAGAGCGGGAGGAAGAGGGGCACACCCTCAAGGTGCAGCGCCCTATGTACTTCATCAGCGAGGTACTATCTGACTCCAAATCCCGCTACTCCTAGATCTAGAAGCTCCTTTACACCATCCTCATCACCAAAAGGAAGTTGTGCCACTACTTTGAGTCGCATCCCATAATGGTTGTGATGTTGTTCCCCCTCAGCGAGGTCATCTAGAGCCAGGACGCCATAGGAAGAACTACAAAGTGGGCACTCGAGTTGATGGATCAAGGCATCACATAAGCCTCCCGAACAGCGATCAAGTCCCAGGTGCTGGCTGACTTCATCGCAGAATGGACCGAGGTCCAAACACCACCGGCGGTCATCGATCAAGAATACTGGATGATGTACTTCGATGGATTGCTGATGAAGAGGGGCATCAGTGTAGGGCTGGTCTTTGTGTCACCCCTTGGGGTCCACATGAGGTACATGGTTTGTCTCCATTTTCCCTCATCAAATAATGTGGCCAAATATGAAGCACTCATCAACGGCCTACGTATTGCCATTGAGCTGGGCATCCGATGCCTCAACATCCAAGGCAACTCCCAAATGGTCATCAACCAAGTCATGAAGGAGTCCAACTGCCATGACACCAAGATGGCTGTGTACTGCCAGGAGGTTCAATGGCTGGAGGACAAATTCGACGGCCTTGAACTCAACCACATCCCAATCCACCTCAACGAGGTGGCCGACGCACTGGCAAAAACAGCGTCCAGTCGAGAGCTGGTGCCAATGGGCATCTTCGCCAGTGACCAGCATAAGCCCTTGGTATACTACGAAGGGGCAAAATAGGCCGACAATGGCCCATCTGATCTAGCCCTGGGGGCTGACCAATCGACGGCTCCCTCTGGGCCTGAGGTCATGGAGCTTGAAGAGGAACCAGCAACAGTGCCCGACCCTCTAGATGACTGGAGAACACTCTACCTCAACTACCTCCTCCGTGACACACTGTCGACGGACAAGATGGATGCTTAATGGCTCGCACATCACGCCAAATCCTTCGTTCTTGTAGAAGGTGAACTCTACAAATAGACCCACACCAGGATCCTGCAGCTCTATATCCCCATCGAACAGGGGAAGCTTCTGCTAAGCGATATCCACAGTGGGGTCTATGGTCACCATGCCATGCCTAGAACCTTGGTTGGGAATGTATTCTGATAGGGCTTCTACTAGCCCACTGCAGTAGCTGACGTCGAGCAAATCGTACGCACCTGCAAAGGGTGCCAGTACTTCTCTCGACAAACTCACCTCCTGGCCTAGGCACTCTAGATGATCCCCATCACATGGCCCTTCATGGTCTGGGGGCTCAATCTAGTTGGGTCTCTCAAAAAGGCGCCTGGGGGCTACACCCATTTGCTTGTCACCATAGACAAGTTCACAAAATGGATCGAAGCTCGGCCGATCTCCGCGGTCAAGTTCGAGCAAGCTATGTTGTTCTTCCTCAACATCATCCATCGTTTTGGAGTACCGAACTCCATCATCATAGACAATGACACACAATTCATCGGCAAGAAATTAATTAGATTCTACGATGAACAACACATCCGAGTCGATTAGGCTGCTGTCGCGCACCCCCGAACGAACGGGCAGGTCGAGCACGCAAACGACATGCTCCTACAGGGCCTCAAGCCTAGGATCTTCAAACGGTTGAACAAGTTCAGTGCACGTTGGGTCACTGAGCTCCCTGCGGTGCTCTAGAGCCTAAGGACAATTCCCAGCTGGGCCACCGGCTACACACCTTTCTTCATGATCTATGGTTCCAAGGCCGTCCTCCCAACGGACCTCGACTACGGAGCGCTAAGAATCAAAGCATACGACGAGCAGGGAGCCAAGGCATCCCACGAAGACACCATGGACCAGTTAGACGAAGCCCGCGACATCGCCCTCCTTCGTTCGGCCAAGTACCAGCAGATGTTGCGTCAGTACCACAGCCAACGGGTGCGGGGCCGGGCCTTCAACGTCGGGGACCTCGTCCTCCGCCTCATGCAGAGCAACAAGGACCGTCACAAGCTTTCCCCGCCCTAGGAGGGGCCATATGTCATCGTGGAAGTACTCTGGCCAGGCGCCTACAAGTTGAAAACCATTGACGGCGAGGTCTTCACCAACACTAGGAACATTAAGCAGCTACATCGTTTTTACCCTTAAACAAATGCATACTCTTTCTTATCAGTTTTGTCTCCAAAAATCCCCAATCTTTAGTGACTTCCGACCCCTGCAAAGTGCGAGGGGTCGGACCTCACTCGGGGCTGATATAAGTATGTTTATCTCGCAAACACTCTCTGTGTTATCTTTGCATACATTCTCTGTGTTTTCCCCCTTTTCTCATGGTAAGTCCTAAAGGCTAGAATTTCAGGAACAAAATCTGAGTATAACTAGTAGGACTATGGGAAACCCACGCCCTGACGGCTATGGCCTCCTTGCTCACCAGCGTGATCAGAGTTGGCACTCTCGCACTCCGAGTTTTTTGTGACCTTAACTATAAGAAGGGTCGGAAGGCACCAAAATCTCTTTTACAAAAAGAGGGATAAAAACCGAAAAGCTATTTGCCGTAGCGAAAGTTGAAAACCTATTCATTTTTTCGCACAAAATTCATTGCTTACAAAGTGATTTCATCATGAAAAGGTCTAATGTATTCATAAATACAAAAGACTATTCACTCGGGGGCTCCCCCACAAACTTATTCGATTACAGTCTCTGACCAGCTCTACTACGAGTACTACTACGGTCGCCGTGCCACGCTTCCCATCGGCGACATCCTACCGCTCCGTGGGATCCTCGAGGGCGTCGTCATCTACAACATCGAGCACCACATTGGCGACTATGGTGCCTTCGCTAGGGCATCCAGGAAGTGTGCCATCATCATCAGCCACAACCCTGACAATGGCACCTCCATTGGGGCATCCAGGGACTGCGCCATCATCATCAGCCGTAACCCCGACAATGGCACCTTTGCCGGAGTGTCTAGGGACTATGCCATCATGATCAACCACAACCTTGACAACGGCGTCTACGCGGGGGGTGTTTCCCGCTGAAGAAAGGCCGCCACAAACAACGGTAAAACCGACGACACTTAGTACTCTCTAGTCCACCTCCTTCGGCGGAGGCAGCCCCTGCTCGACAAAGGCGGCCGACACCATCTCATCTATGTTCGATAACCTCCAGCTCGACATCACGCTCTAGATTCATGAGCGGATCTATGAGTTGTTCTCTCCTTGGCATTACCCTCTCTCACTTAGGAACCGCCATGACGTATGAACGCATTTGGTGGAAAGGAAAAAGAAGAGGTAGCAGCTCATAAGCAGGCGAAGGAATGGGATGAGAACTCCCTTCCCCCTCCCTATTTAAGGAAGAGGCGCAACAACTGAGGAAAGGTGAAAGGTTGGGACAAAAAACTCTCCTCCTTCCCCTATTCAATGTAGATGGGAAATCAATGCTGATGGGAATCTGAGGCGATGCGCCTGGATCGATAGGACATGCTCTGATCAACAAGACATTGCCTGGTCAAAATAGGACGTTGCCTGGGCATGGCCCACCACTACTGACGGGACGCGCTCTGATCAGCGAGAATCAGGGCGTACCCGCATGCAGGTGACTCTCCGCTTCACTAGGCAAGACCATGGAGTGACCTGACGATGGAACCCCATCTAGGGGGGCCAACAGGCCTCCTGGGTTGATCGAACGACCTAGGTAAAACAACGAATGAATGACCACTGAAAGATAGGCGCCTCTGTTATCTACTTCGCATGTTAATTTCATTACCGAGCGTCCAACCCCGGCAACGGCAGGGGCATGGACATTGCTTGGGGGCTGCCGAGGGTGTCTACTTGTTTAGACATCCTCATCGCCTGACCCCTCCTTATGTTTAAAAAACCAGAGACGCAGGGTGCGGGTGTAGAACTTTGAGTAGAACTGGACGAACCGCTAGACCCTACGCCCCCGCAGCTATGGTGTTTTCGTTCACCAGCATAATCGAATTCATAGTTCCCCATACTTTGAGCTCCTGTATCCACCTTCTCGAGAGGGGTTCGAAGAGGTCCGCCTGTAGAATCTCCTTCAAGGAGAAGCTGTTGGGTCACTTAAAGTCAATCGAACGGCGCGAATCACCATCGAGAGATAGAGACGAAAAATCATGATGCTCATGCAGGTCACACCAGCCCCATCGCAAACGCTGGACTCGAAACCCGTACGGACATGTCCGGTAAGAGCTTCTCGTCGCTCGTACCACCGAGGTAACATTACCAACCCCCGCTTTTGTTTCAATTAAATCGCACATTAATCCCATCATCCAAACGTTGCATATGCGATCTTCGCATCTCAACACTTCATGTCGTGCCATGAAACGGCACCCGCCTCATTTGATATGAGCGGCAACTGACCGAGGTTCGAAGGCCGGCCTACAAAGGGCTCGAGGCCGCCTCATGTCAAACAGAGCCAGGGGGAAAAACCATGATGAGCTCCAGCGGCCTTGCCCAACCCTGCTCAGAAGCAGACAGGGACATCTCGACCTTTCTCGTTCGATTCTAACCCCAAGCCAAACCCATAGAATCTCTGTCGAGGAGAGGCCAACAGGCCACCTGAGCCTACCAAACGGCTCGGGTATCTACCGGGAGACGGGTTAAGAAGTAGTGGAATGCCACATGAGGGATCTACTGACCTTGTCAGCGAATGATGGACCCAGATTCCACACGAACATACCCGTTAGCGAGCTCATTGAGCACGACACTTGAGCCGTCGAGGCAAGTGTCGTCAACTCAGCCCCTCCGATTACGGAAATCGAGGATAGGGTGATGCGCGAAACATGGTCGACCCCTATTAGGCCCTAAGGGGCTCGGGAGCTCGAGCTGCTCGGTTTGAGATCGAGACACCGAGGTTCGAAGGTTGACCCACGAAGGGTCTAAGGCCGCCTCGCGTCCAACAAGAGCCACGATAAAAGACATAGATGACCCTCAGCGGCCTTTGCCCAACCCGCATTGAGGCGGGAAGGGTCATCTCAACTTTCTAAGTTCAATCTAGCCTCTTGCCGAGCCCATAGAGTCCCCATGAAGGGGGAATCTGTTGGAAGGTAGGTCAAGGAACAACGAAACACCATCCGAGAGCTTTGCCGACCCTATCGCAAAGCAGCGGGATCAGATTCCGTTCGAACATCCTCGTTAGCGAGCTCATTAGGCACGTCACTCAAGCCACCGAGGCAAGTGACATCGCCTCGACCCCTCCAGTTGTGAAAAACCATGGACGGGGCGATAGTCACAAAATGAGCCAGCCCTTGACCGAATCCCCACCACGCGTGGGGGCTCAAGGAAGGCCAGGCCAGCGATAAGACCAAACGCAAGGTCACAGAATGATCGCCAAAATCGTAAGTAGGGGGTACGTGCGAATACAAAAGTAAGTTCACAACCCTCGCTCTGGTCTCTAGTAACATCCAGCGCCAATAAGCGCAAAGGGTCAAATCTCACTCGGGGGCTGATAAAGGTACGAATACCTCCTTTTTTCTTCAAAATAGTCATTGCATCAGACCTCTTCCTCGTGTCAAGACTAGCGGCAAGGCTTACGGGAACAGATAAACGAGCACGCCTGGCAAGACGACAAAAAACCCATGCCCCGACGACTACGGTAACTTTGCTCACCAGCATAAATCGAAATTTCCCCCTTGTGCACCTCGGGCCCTACGGTCTTAACGAACGCAAGGGTCGAATCGCATAAACATTTTTTCTCGAATACAAAAGGGAAGAAAGTATGATCAAAACGAACGAAACAAAATTATGAAACAAAATTGTTTCCGGACACGAAAGTACCAACACTTGTCCACATATTACAGATAAATGTTTATCAAACTTATTCAAACTAACTACTTCCTCAAAAGGAGAACCATGTCTTTCAGACTATTCGCCAGGTTCCGCGCAATGGGAGTCACCACCTTCTCAATCTCATCCAACTCGGAGTTTTCATAGCCAGGCGCGAAGCCAAGGCTCATTACCTCCAAGTTGATTTCCCGATCATAATGAGAGCGGGCAACAGCAAAGGCTTGGGTAATCCCAGCGTGAAAGGCGTTCACCTCAAGATGGCCCACCCACGCTGTGATAGCCGCGGCACGGGCCGCAAGTGAGCTAGTTTTCTCCAGCTGCGCCACCCCCAGGTCATTGAAGACCACCCCGATGGCGGCGTGCAGAAGATCGTGATCATCACTCTCAACCTAAAGAGTCCCCCGCACCTTAGCAAGCTCTGTGCCTAGCCTGATAGAGATGCTCTCAGCCTCCAACCTTCGGGCCACCGCGACTCCAAGATCCACTCGGAGGGAGCTGACCACCTGACCCTCCTCATCACGCTCTCGGATGGCCCAGGCGCGCTCCTCGTGGACCATGACGTGCTCTGACTGGAGCCTTTCTATGGTCTGGTGCAGCTCGTCTCGCTCCCGATGCAGCCAGGCAATCACCTCGGCATCCCGATCCACCCTCTACTACAGCGCCACGAACCTATCTTCGGCTTTTAGCTTGAGATTCTGCTCCATCTCTAGCTCAGCCAGGAGGCCGACGGCCCGCTGGTTGGCCTCGGCATCCTTCTAGAGCAGCTCATTCCACTCCTTTCAGACCCTAGTGGATGCCTCCTCGTCCCGCTGCACCCTCATCGACAAATCCTAGAACATCCCGTGGACCTCCTCTGTGTCCCGACGCGCCTCGGCTTCCCGCTGTTGGGCGATAGCAAGCTGGGTGCTCACATCTCCACAGGACCGGGCCTCCTCGATGAGGCGGTCCCATTTTGCCTTTTACTCATGGAGGAACTGGGATTTCCCCTGGCTACGAGCAATAAGGGACTGAAAAAAAGACCAGTATCAAAAATAAAAAAATACAAGAATACATGAAGAAAAGAAGAAAGTGGGAGGGAAGATCAAGCACATACCTAGCCAGTGGGAATGATGACGTCACGTAGGATGCCCTTGGCTTGGCTTAAGGCATCCATCATGGCTGAGAACCCAATGTTGAGACTCTCCCGCTCCATGCTCTCAAAAGCATCGTCGAGCGAGAAGAGAGTCGACGTTGGGTCTAGAGGCACCATCCACCGGAGCGGTGGCTCACCCAGCGTGGGTGACCCTCGCTAATCCTCTCCACCACCGCCACTATGCCTAGCGACCCTTCGGCCACGTCCTCCTCCGTCCGGCCCGCCTCAGGCATCACCGCCAGGGCCATCGGTCGCACGGACTGCGCTGCTCCCTCGAACACCGTCGTGGCTATGTCTAGCTGCTCCTGACTTGGCACGATCATGGACACCTCCGCTTGCGATGCTTGGGGCTCGACTTGCGACTCTATGCCCACCATAGGAGGCACCACAAGAGCGGGCAGTGGCTTCGTCCCCCCAACATTGGCGGTGGAGTCACCACCACCGTTGTCTCCTCGACGACCCTCGAGGGCGCTTCCTCAGCCTCGACGCCCGCCTGACCCATCGAGGGCATGGGTGCCATCGCTGGCGGTGCCTGAACGGCCAACGAGGCCACGACATTGGCTCCACTCCTGCCTAAAATAGAAGCGATGTTAGGCAATGACACCCGTTCCACGTGAAGAGCAACACTCTTCTTGGGCACCAGTGCCAAGGAATGGCCCCATCGTAAGAGTCTAAAAAAGTTAAAAGGCATAAGGTCACACCGAAAAACAGAAAAACAGGAAAAACAGAGGAATCGGTGGCTTACTCTGGCGCTGTAGGGCGGTAGGAATATTTTGGGGATGAACCCCCAGTTTCCTACTCCAACTTGCCTGGGCAAGACTGCTTCGAACCCCCCTACTCTCGGGCAGAGGGTCTTGCCTCCTTTATCTCCGAGGGCGCGGTGATGGAGCCACCCCTCTCTGTCGGTACCTCAGGCGTGGCAGCAGGGCCACCCACCCCCATCGGCTCATGGGGCACGACATCAGAGCCACACCCTTCCATCAGCACCTTAGGTGCGGTGGTAGATCCACCGATCCTCCGCTGGCACCCTAGGTGTGGCAGTGGATCCACCGGCTCCCACCGGACCCAAGGACGGGCCCAGCTCTACCGGCCTCATGGACTCACTTCCCCCCACATGGAATGGGAAGGGTCCCTGTGTGGATAATTAGGTGCCTATCAGCGAATCCTCACCCTCTAGGACATCCCAATCCATGTCAGCAACTACCTCATCATCGTCATCGTCATCGTTGTCGTCGTCGTCACTAGCTATCTCCTCTCCTCAATCCCGCGCTTGCTGCTTTCACAACATCTTCTTCTTCTTGAGCTCCCTTGTCCTCTTATCCCACTCGGTCGTGGTGCAATTCGTTGCCGCTAGGATCTGGTCCTTCGGCAGCGGAGCCAAGCTATCCCTAAGGACAAGTCTCTTTGGCTAGTCCCGCTATCCTGAGGTCAACATCAAGGGGTCAGAAATTCAAGTGAAGGCACGGGAAAGGGGAACTTACGAAATCGATGAACCCCGGTTCCGGCCGCATTGGAGGATGTCCCAACACCGGATATACGAAGTCAAGGACAATGCCAGCGGTGTCCTTTGAAGGCTCCATCGCCTCCTTGATCTGTTGCGCCACTTCAGTGGGGAGCGCTTTGCCAGTGAGCATCATCCCTTCAGGCGACGCCCCGAGTGCCATCAGGTACAGGGGGAGCACGTGGCTCATCAGCGACGCCAACCTCCGTGTGTGGTAGGCGCCAATGATCCCTGATCCCTTCACACCTCTCTCCTTCAGAATTTGGAGGGTGGCGAGATGGTCCTTGATCCTCTTCTTATCTTTGTCCAGGACACCCCACTTCCACGACCCTAGGACCTCTTCGATGAGGCGCCCGGAGTACACCGGCAAGGGGCGGCCATGTCATCCTTGGACGTAAAACCACTACGAATGCCACCCCTTGTTGGAGGTCAACACATGCATCAACAGGTAATCGTTCGGCTGGTTGTTGCGTAGATGAATGCCGGCACATCCCATTGGCATGCTCAACACCTACTTCCCAACCCGCTTCTTCGACAGGTTGATGGCAAAGAAATACCACCACAGATCGAAGTGGGGACTAATCCCTAGGAACCCCTCACATAGGGCGACGAATGCCGCAATATGCTGGACCCCATTGGGATTAAGGTGCTGCAACTCCACTTGGTAGTACTCCAACAACCCTCGAAAGAACTTATGAGCAGGTATGGTGAATCCCCGCTCGTGGAAGAGAGCAAAGGACATGACATACCCTTTGGGCAGCGATGGCTTGTCCTCATCACCAGGCAGTCGCCACTCCTCAACGGCGGACAACGGGCGAAGCAGGCCACGGCGGATGAGGTCCTCCAGGTGCTGAGGGGTAATGTTGGATCTGCACCATGGCTCCATTAAAATGATGGGAAAGGGGGTGGATGTGAGCTCGATGGCGGCCGTGATGCGGATGCGAGCTCGATGGCGGCAGCAATATGGGTGTGGGAGGCTCAAGCGATTGGCGGTAGAGGTTGTAGATACAAAGGCGAGGAGGCGAAGTATGGAACCCTAGGGGTGAACCCCGTGGTTTTATAGGGGCAACGGATGTGAGAAGGGCAACCATCCGCCTCGATCTCCGAGCCTGCCACGACACACCGCCGCGTCATGTCATGGGATACGCACTCGCGATCCCTATCCTTTCCCACCAAAATTGCACTGGATGGTTTGCCTTCCCAAGTAGACCAGACTCTTTTCCCATAGAGGGGATATGGGTCAAAAAGCTTCTTCTTTGGCCCGCATGGGCCCAGGAGTTCAAGGGCTGGCCCAACAGTCTCGATGGCCGTCCCAACGAGGAATGGGCCCACGAGCGACCAGGACTCATGTACACGAGCATCAGTAGGGCCTCGATCCGTAGTCGAGCCCTAGCTAGGCTGACCCTAGACTAAATCCCCGTGAACGAGATACCAGGGTTCCCTTAAAGCTATCCAGTAGATAAAAACCAAATCTCATAGCCCTACCCATGAAGGGCCCAAAATTACCCCTCGGGCGATTCTGCCTGAATCACCTAGGGGCTCAGGGGCTACACCCATTGGGTGCGCTTGCGCGCACCCTCTGGCGAATCAAAATACCCCCTAGGTGATTTTGCCCGAATCACCCGGGGGCTACACCCATCGGGTGCACTCGTGCGCACCCTTTGGCAAGACAAAACGCCCCCCGGGTGATTCTGTCCGAATCACCCGGGGGCTCGGGGGCTATTATCGGGGACGTAATACCGGGGTACCCAGGGGCTCGAAGTCCTACCACATCCTCGACCCGAAGACACAGCGTGTGCGCACGACGTGCGACGTTGTGTTCAACGAAGGACGAGGATGGGCGTGGGACAAGGCGGTGGACGATAGCTCGGCTCCGACGTACGATGACTTCACTGTCGAGTACGTCCACTTTGAGGGAGCTGGGGAAGTAGGCAGTTCTTCTTCGACGAACACGTCTACCCCAGTCCCCAAGCCTCCACCGACCCCAATGCTTGCTACTTCGACAGCACCACACTCTCTAGCCAGGACCTCAGCTACGATGAGTTCTTCGCCAGCTCCACCACAGCCGGCACCAGCACCGACAGGCACCTCTTCGGGCACGTCTACTCCAACACCAGCTTGTGTCAAGCATAGCCCGGTTGAGCTTGCTACTCCGCTCTCTCATGATGAGGAGTGCATCGATGCATACCACAACAGCGAGCAGTTATAGTACCGTATGATAGAGAACCTTCTCGGTGACCAGCCGGTGCCGGGACTGGTGCCTCATGACCTGGAGGCGCAGTTGCACCTTGCGTGTGATGACGGCGAGCCTCGGTCGTTTGCTGAGGCCGAGAGACACACGGCATGGCGCGCCGCGATGCAGTTGGAGATGGATGCGGTTGAGAAGAACCGCACCTGGGAGCTTGCTAACAATCCTTGTGGTCACCGCGCGATCACCCTTAAGTGGGTGTACAAGCTGAAGAGGGATGAAGCCAGCGCCATCATCAAGCACAAGGCTCGCTTGGTGGCATGAGGTTTCATGCAGCGGGAGGGGGTCGACTTCAACGATGCCTTTGCTCCCATGGCACGGATGGAGTCCATGCGACTCCTCCTTGCGCTAGTTGTCCAGGAGGGCTGGCGTGTTCATCACATGGACGTTAAGTCGGCATTTCTTAACGATGACTTGAAGGAGGAGGTCTACGTGCACCAGCCGCCGGGATTTGCAATCCCTGGCAAGGAGGGCAAGGTGCTCCGCCTGCGTAAGGCCCTCTATGGCTTGCGATAGGCACCGAGGGCATGGAATGCCAAGTTGGATTCCACGCTAAAGGAGATGGGCTTTGAGCAAAGCCCGCACGAGGTGGCCATCTACCGATGAGGCAGTGGAGGAAATGCTCTGTTGGTGGGTGTCTATGTCGACGACTTGGTGATCACCGGCACTAAGGATGCGGAGGTGGCGGCATTCAAGGAAGAGATGAAGGCCACCTTCCAGATGAGTGGCCTGGGGCCTCTCCCCTTCTACCTGGGAATTGAGGTGCACCAGGATGACTCCAGGATCACGCTTCGATAGACCACCTACGCCAAGCGCGTCGTTGAGCTAGCTGGGCTCACCGTATGCAACCCAGCTCTCACTTCGATGGAGGAGAGGCTGAAGTTGAGCCGCGACAGTACGACGGAGGAGGTGGACGCTACGCAGTACCGGCGCCTTGTGGGGAGCCTTCGCTACCTCGCCCACACACGGCCGGACTTAGCATTCTCCGTCGGCTACGTTAGTCGGTTCATGCAACGACCGACGATGGAGCACCAGCAGGCTGTGAAGAGGATCATCTGCTACGTTGCGGGGACTCTCGACCACGGCCTCTACTACCCTAGGTGCCCTGAGGCGGCACACTTCGTCGGGTACAGCGACAACGACCACGCCGGCGACATCGACACCAGTAAGAGCACGAGCGGGATCCTCTTCCTCCTCGGCAAGTGCCTCGTTACCTGGTAGTCGGTCAAGCAGCAGGTGGTGGCCCTATCCAGCTGCGAGGCCGAGTACATAGCGGCCTCCACCGCTTCGACTCAGACGCTCTGGCTCACTCGACTGCTCGGTGATCCCCTCGACAGAGACACTAGAGCGGTGGAGCTCAGGATGGACAACAAGTCCGCTTTGGCCCTGGCAAAGAACCCCGTTTTACATGAATGGAGTAAGCACATTCGGGTGAGGTACCACTTCATCCGAGGCTGTTTGGAGGAAGGGAGTATCAAGGCGAGCTACATCAACACCAAGGACCAACTTGCGGACCTGCTTACCAAACCTTTTGGGAGGATCAAGTTCCTTGAGCTCTGCTCTAGGATCGGGATGGTTCAACTTTTCCACAAGACGACGCACAAGACTTAAGGGGAGAATGATGGATAAGTCTCTGTGCTGGCTGGTCTTTGTGGAGCTGCAGCATATGGTCCTTGTGGCAGCATGGTGGTCTTGTTGCCCATGAAGGACAGCATCCTTGACTGGCTAGGACATCATCTTAGCATCTAGGACTAACATCTATGATAGCATCTAGGACAGCATCTAGGACAGCATCTTAGCATCTAGGACTAGCATCTTGGCATATGGTTGGCTGGCTAGCAGTCTATAAATATGCATCCCCAACTCCTCAAGTTGGTATGACATTGTGTGAGAAATAAACTAGAAAATTGCCCCAACTCCCTCCAACTCCTAGTGTCATCATCTCTCGATGAAAGTAAGAATTCTGCTACTACCAAGAGTAAGAATTCTGCCATGGTAATTTTTTGATACAGTATGAAAACCCAGTTTTCTTCATAGATGTCAGCAAATATATGGAAAACGTACAGAACTCTCTCTCAATAGCAGAATTGGTTGCAAATTAAATCTCAGCAAGACCTAAATAATATGATACAAGGGTTCATCCGTGCTTAGTAGCTTGGAAAGCAAAACATCTTTAGAATCACTAGTCACTCCAAACACAGGGACATCTTCTCTTCAACAGACTAAGACTAACAGAGCAATCACCTGGCAAGACAAGTGGCAAGCAGCTAGGATGCCCCAGGCACCACTGCTCCGTCAGAAGCAAAGAACTGCAGGGACTGTGGTAAGCAACCTTTCAGAAGGATGCATTAGAAAAATCATGAACTTATGACTGAAAAATTATGATGGTTCGCAACAATAGTTGCAGGAAAGATATCATAGCTAAAGTAATCAACCTTTCAGAAGGACGCATTAGAAAAAAAAATGATTGTTTCTTGTTCTTCTAATGATAGGAAAAAAAACTATGAAATGACAAAAAAATTCCCATTGCGATCATTTTGATAACTTTGATCAAGAAAGTCTTTCTGACTGCCAGCATCGTCATGTTCTGTTTCCTTGATAACATGGAAGTGTGCACAATTGTAATGGGACAAGCCAGATAATCAGACATAGTCTATAATAAGACGATAATATATAACAATGATAAATAAAGCACCAAAATTAATCAGACTAAAGGAAGGCTTGGCCATCATCATTCTTACATCATGCAATATGACCCTGCACTCCTAGGCCTTCAGAAACTTCATCAACTGAAAGTAAAAAAAAAACTATAACTAAACAATTATACTTCAACTTTTGATCGGTAAAGAAAACTGTAGCTGATAGGATTACGGATCCTACCGCGTAGATCACGGAGTCTGTAGGGGTGAGAGGGAGGTGGAGCAGGCTGGGAACCTCGCTGCCGGTGGCTGGACGCCGTGGTGGAGGATGGGCGGCTGCGGCTGTAGCCCTAACCCTCGCGTAGCTACAGTAACGACAGCACTGTTCGCACATGAACAGTAGAGGCGGCTAGGGTTAGGAACTCCCGGCTCCCAGGGGAAGCCGGAAACAATAGATTTGTTTCTGCTTAATTATCCAAATGTCTTACAAGCCATATATATAGCTTTCACAAATAAGGGATATATCTAATAAATAGGCTAAATAATAGATAATATGGGCTGTTAGCCCCCTAATGCCGGTGCACAAGCTCAGCCACTAATGGGCCTCCGCCTGGTATATGTGACGCCGGTCATAACATCTCTCCCCGCCTGCGCAAACAGCTCGTCCTCGAGCTGGAAGTCGGGGAAGTGGTTGTGGAACTCGTCGAGGGTTTCCCACGTAGCGTCGTCTTCAGGGAGGCCGTGCCACTGGATCAACACCTGCCACACACCACGGCGCTGAAGCGCACGGAGAGCCCGCGCCGGAGCAGGAAGCAGCCGGCCATCCATGGTCGGAGGGAGACTGGTCGGGGTCGCTGGAGGGTCGTCGCGGCGAGGCTTTAGGAGACCAACGTGGAAGACGTCGTGGATGCGGGCGTTCTCAGGCAGCTGGAGACGGTACGTGACACGGCCAATGCGTTCCAGCACCTGGAACGGACCAGCATAGCGAGAACCCAACTTGTGCTTAGCTCGCGGGTCGAGGGACTGTGCGGTGCGGTGGAGGAGGCGCAGCCACACCCAGTCGCCCACCTGGAACTCCACATCGCGGTGGCCTGCGTCGTAGTACTTCTTGGACAGCTGCTATGCCTGGAGGAGTCGTTGGCGCACCTCGGCCAGTAGCTCATCGCGGTCGCGGAGAAGGCTATCGACGGCGTCGGTCCTCGCCATCCCCTGCCTGTACGGCAGGATAGGCGGAGGAGGGCGGCCATACACCACCTCAAAGGGAGTCATCCGAAGGGCCATGTGGAAGGAGGTATTGTAGCAATACTCCACCCACGACAGCCAGTCCACCCACGCCCTTGGCCGGTCACCTGTAACACAACGGAGATACATGGCAATCACCTTGTTGACCACCTCCGACTGGCCGTCGGTCTGAGGATGAAAAGCGGTGCTCATGCGAAGCTTTACGCCCGCCATCTGGAAGAGATCCCGCCAGACATGGCCAGTGAACATGGGGTCCCGATCACTGATGATCAATGAAGGGAATCCGTGGAGCCAGACGATGTTGTCGAAGAAGGCGCGAGCGACGGAGGTAGCCGTGTAGGGGTGCCCAAGCGCAATAAAATGAGCGTACTTGGAGAAGCGGTCGACGACGGTGAGGATGACAGATTTCCCGCCAACCTTGGGCAACCCTTCGATGAAATACATGGAGATGTCGGCCCAGACTTGGTCAGGCACCTCCAGCGGCTGGAGCAGCCCGGCCAGCTAGAATGCCTCCGTCTTGTTGCGCTGGCACGTCGCGCAAGTGCGCACCTAGTCCTAGACTAGGGAGCAGTCCCCTAGGATGTAGAAGTCGGCGCAGAGATGGTGGAGAGTCTTCTGTACACCCTCATGTCCAGCCGCATGGGCCAGCTACAGGACTTGGTGGCGCAGGTCACCGACGTCGGGTACGAAGATACGCCGGCCATGCAGCAGCAACCCGGCGTCCGCGCACCACGGCGCCGCCAAGTCGCCCGCGTGCAGGCGTTGCAGCAGCTGATGCGCGTCCGGGGCGGTGGCTGTAGCGCTACGGACCGCATCCAAGAAGGCGAAGGACGGCCCAGAGATGGCCCTGGCCGCGCCCGCGCCTGCTGCAGCATCCACAGCCTCGGCGTCATGCCGGGACAGCGCGTCGGCCACGGTGTTGAGGCGGCCCGGGCGGTATTCCACCGCGAAGTCAAAGCCAAAAAGCTTGCTGAGCCACTGATGCTGGGGAACTGTGGACAAGCGCTGGTCAAGCAAAAATTTAAGACTGTAATGATCGGTACGGACCAAAAAGTGGCGCCCCCACAAATACGGTCACCAATGACGAACGGCTTGCACCAGCCTGATGAGTTCGCGCTCATAAGCCCTAAGCTTGAGATGGCGGACAGCGAAAGGCCGGCTGCAGTAGGCGAGGGGTCCAGCGCCCTGGTGAAGGATGACACCGAACCTCGCACCCGACGCGTCGCAATCCACGATGAAGAGCCTATCGAAGTCAGGCATCTGCAGGACTGGCCCCATAGTGAGGGCGGTCTTGAGTGCCTCAAATGCCGTGGTCGCGTCGTCGTCCCAAGCAAACGCGTCTCGCCGCAAGAGACGTGTCAGCGGGGCAGCGATGATGCCGAAATCCTTAATGAACTTCCTGTAGTAGCCTACGAGGCCTAGGAAGCCTAGGAGACCGCGAGCGAAGCATGGGGTCGGCCACGCATGAACCGCCGCGACCTTGTCCGCGTCCATGGCCACTCCGTCCTTGGAGATAACATGGCCTAAATAAGCCACGGACGCAGCGCCGAAGGAGCACTTGGAGCGCTTGAGGTGGAGGTTGTGCGCTCGCAGGGCGTGGAGGACGATGTTGACATGTTGCAGGTGTTCGGCCCAAGAGGAACTGTAGATCAGGATGTCATCAAAAAATACCAGGACAGACCTGCGCAAGTATGGCCGGAGGACATCGTTCATCAACGCCTGAAAGGTAGCTGGAGCGTTGGAGAGACCGAACGGCATCACCAAAAACTCATAGTGGCCATGGTGCGTGCGGAACGCCGTTTTAGCGATGTCGTCGGGGTGCGTGCGCACCTGGTGATAACTAGAGGGCAAATCCAGCTTGGTGAAGAAGCGCGCACCATGGAGCTCATCCAGCAGCTCATCAACCACTGGAATCGGAAACTTGTCCTTGGCGGTCTTGGCGTTGAGGGCACGATAGTCGATGCAGAAGCGCCAGGACTTATCTTGTTTCTGCACCAAGAGAACGGGCGCGGAGAACAGCGAGGTGCTCGGTCGAATGATGCCTTGCGCAAGCATCTCCGCACACTGATGTTCCAGCTCGTCCTTCTGTAGCTAGGGGTAGCGATAAGGGCGCACCGCCACCGGCGCAGTACCAGGCAGAAGGTGAATGCGGTGGTCGTAGGGACACGCCGGAGGGAGCCCACGGGGCTCATCGAAGATGGCGCCATGCTGCTGAAGGAGGCTGTCCAGTAGGGGCAGCGCCAGGTCGGCGGTGACCGCGGCCGCGGCCTAGCGCTGCTGGTCGGTAGGCATGGCCGAGCCACCCATGCCTTGCCTAGTGACGTGCCGGCCATCGCGCCAAAACGCCATGGTGAGGGCGGTGCAGTCCCACAAGATGGGTCCCAGCGTCCGAAGGAAGTCGAAACCGAGGATGAAGTCGAACCCGTCGAGGTCCAGACCCACGCACGTAATGATGAAGTCCTCATCAGCGATGCGGATGGGGATGGCGCGAGTGATCCCCGCGTAGGCTAGGCAGTCACCATTAGCGACCGTGATGTGAAGATCCTCGCCACCGGAGGGAGAGAGCCCCACGTGGCGCATGGCAGCACCCTGGAGGAAGTTGTGCGTGGACCCAGTGTCGAGGAGGGCGAGGAAGCGCTCTCCCTTGATGGTGACCGGCACGAGCATGGAGTTTGCCGGCCTGATCCCTGCAATAGCATGAAGAGAGACGACGAAAGCATTAGCCCCAGCGAGCTCCGGGGCCACCGGTTCCTCCAAGTGGATGGCAACCGCAGCAGCGTCATCAGCTGTGATGTCGTCGATGAAGTCGTCGCACTCCACGTAGAACAGGCACTGGCAGACGTGGCCATGAACATAAGGCTCGTCACAATTAAAACAGAGCCCTTGTTGGCGGCGCTCAGCCATCTCCGCCGGGGTGAGGCGGCGGAACGGACGCATAGCCGGCGCGTTGGCAGCTGCTGGGCCGACTGCTGGAGGGGGCAGCGCGCCCCCCGGGACCGGAGCCGCGCCTGGCGCGCGTGGGAGGGGCGGCATCCCCTGACGTTGAGGAGGATGGTTGCCCCGCTGAGGGGCAGAGGGTGCTGGAACGACCACGCAGCGCTCGAACGCCCGAGCTAGGTACATGGCAGATTGGAGGTCTTGTGGCGCGCGCATCTCCACATGCACTTTGATCTGGTCCGGTCGCCCGCCCACGTACAACTCCGCCTTTTGGCGAGGGGAGATGTCACGGGCATGGCACAGGACGACGTTGTAGCGCTCGGAGTAGTCTTGCATGGTGGAGAGGAACGGCAGGCGTGCCAACTCGGCCAAGCGAGTGCCCTGTACAGCCGGCCCAAAGCGAAGGGAGCAGAGTTCTCGGAAGCGCTCCCAGGGCGGCATGCCCTCGTCTTGTTCCAAGGCGTAGTACCATGTCTGTGCAGCGCCCTTCATGTGATAGGACGCGAGCCAGGTGCGCTGCGAAGCCATCGTCTGTTGTCCCCGGAAGAATTGCTCACATTGGTTCAACCAATTGAGCGGGTCGACGGAGCCGTCATACGTGGGAAACTCGAGTTTGTAGAACTTGGGAGCAGCCTGGGCCCCGAAGATAGCGGACTGATCAGCTGTTGTGGGGGCCCCGGGGAGGGAGGCATCCACCCCCCCCCCCTCGGAGAGGACCTGCGGCATTGCTGATGATGTCGCGGGCGCGGCGGCTGCTTGGGTGACGGTGGTGGCGTTGGTGTAGACCGGAGGAGCGGCCGAGCCCATCGCCCATGATGGAATCTGGGACGGCGAGGCTGGCCAGCGAAGAAGATTGAGCGGCACTCCAGGGCCCGAGACCGACATCCCGTAAGGGAAACTCGAGGGCGGAAGTAGCGGCTGGGAGCTCACAGAGGGAACCCCCGTGGACAGTGGCGGCGTCGAGAACGGCGGGGGGGGGGGGGGGGGAGGGTTGCTGGACGAGTCCCGCCCAAGCCGCCTGCATGGACGCGATGTTGCGGTTGATGTCGATGATCGCAGCCGCCAAGGACTCGAGCGTGAGCGGCGCAGCAGACATCGTCGAGCCTTCCGAGACCTCAGAGGCCGCAGATTGGAGCGGTGCGATGGAGGTAGATGGTGGTGGTGGGAAGGAGGAGGTCGGCTGAGATTGCGACATCGTTCCTGAGCAGTCTGATACCAGGCTGATAGGATTACGGATCCTACAGCGTAGATCACGGAGTCTGTAGGGGTGAGAGGGAGGTGGAGCAGGCTGGGAACCTCGCTGCCGGTGGCTGGACGTCGTGGTGGAGGATGGGCGGCTGCGGCTGTAGTCCTAACCCTCGCGTAGCTACAGTAACGGTGGCACTGTTCATGCGTGAACAGTAGAGGCGGCTAGGGTTAGGAACTCCCGGCTCCCAGGGGAAGCCGGAAACAATAGATTTGTTTCTGCTTAATTATCCAAATGTCTTACAAGTCATATATATAGCTCTCACAAATAAGGGATATATCTAATAAATAGGCTAAATAATAGATAATATGGGCTGTTAGCCCCCTAATGCCGGCGCACAAGCTCAGCCACTAATGGGCCTCCGCCTGGTATATGTGACGCCGGTCATAACAGTAGCCCATTTGGGGGAAAAAATATAAAGAGGGAATCAACAGCAACTCTATTTTCTAATAAAGTAAACATCACAAAACCTGAACTATTTGGCCCTATAACTATACATAAACACTGACTTTTGTGTTGGAGGTTTGTTTTGCTTAGCAACTATTTGGACCTATATTAACGCAAATTTACAACCTCACTTTATGAAAATGGTACTCTACCTCAGGCAAAAAAACATTGTGATTCTAGATCTGGCAAACTATGATTTCAAATAGATATACTAAGAAAATATATTGCATAATAAATTCAATGATACCTATTTGATATCATGAATATTATTAATTAGTAATTTAAAAATCATCAAAATAAAGATGGTTTGGCTAAACACTCTAGCTAGAAATTGTACTCTTTCCAGAACCCAGGGAATAGTTCATAATAAAAATAACTGACATGAAACCCCACAAATTGGCTGCAGTACAGAGTACCAGAACAGGAACTTGTCTCTGTTTCTCTAGCAGGACGTCTGAACAAAAGCCAATTTGTGTAAGCTTACTAGATCTTTCATTGAAGACCTGAACAGTGCATTGTCGTAAATAGAGGACTGCCGTTCGTTCAAAGATAAATAGAGGATCGTACACAAATAACCACCATAGATTGATATAATCTATCAAACGTTCGTGATCGGTGAGCGGTGAGCCTGAGACCTTGCAAACATCATATGAATCAACAAAAGGATGTCTGGTCTGCGACATGTACTGCTCATTGAGTCATACTCCTAGTTGCTAATAAGATAGAAAGAGACACAAATAAAGATAGATAGACTGTAATCACCCCAGCTGGGTAGATTACATAGAAACCTCCACTTCTGCCTTCTCTTCCTCGTTGTTGGCTTGTTGAGTTAGTTGTCATCTTGGTCACTCGACTCACTCAATGTCATCCTCAGTGTCACGCAGACCGACCTGAGAAAGCATAGCTGACCATGGGTCGAGGTGGGTTGGGTATACAGGAGAAACGGGTTGGGGCGGGTTGGCATGGGTTATAGCAGTAATGCTCCTCGCGTCACTCCAAGCTCTTGTAGGAAGAGAAACGAAGAGCTGTCCCGCCGCCGCCGGCGTCGTCGACGCTATTGTGGTGCGTGCTCCTACAACAGTGGCGGAATTCGCCTAGCGGGGCTGCATCGTGTCATGTCATTGACGCTCAGCTCAGTTAACTAACATGGTCCTTGGGACGGAAAGCTGCGGCCGCGTCGTTGTAATCGCCGGCGCCGTCTCCGCGCTGGCCGCACTGGACCTTGCCGCCGAGGGCCTCGCGGCGCCGGAGTAGTCAGTGTGCATGGACACAGCAGCACCGCATGGCTATGCTCATGGTCCTGCAGCAGTGCAGCACCGTCAAATTGATCTCCGCATGCACTAGTGGTCCGCCGGAGTAGTCAGTGTGCATCGGCGGCCATGGGTGGAGCCCTGCGCCTGGCTATGCTCATGGGGTGCCGCATGCACTAGTGCTGCACGGGGCGTAGATAAGGAAGGTACTCCTCGGCTGCTAGCGAGCTCGTCATGGCGGCGCTGCTCCTTGGTTGGTCTGCCTGTATCGATGAAATCGATGGAGCCGAGATGAAGAAGCGAACATCAAGTCATCAACACAGGAGAAGCGAAGCAGCAG
Source organism: Miscanthus floridulus (assembly GCF_019320115.1). Lineage (NCBI taxonomy): Eukaryota > Viridiplantae > Streptophyta > Magnoliopsida > Poales > Poaceae > Miscanthus > Miscanthus floridulus. The sequence goes on along the minus strand of NW_027096677.1, from coordinate 21,325 downwards.
TGGTAGAAGAATCCATGGCAACCCACGGCAGCAGAATCCATGGCAACCCAAGACAGAGTGGCTTGGGGCGGGTTGGGTATAAGTTGATTTGGAATGGGTTGGGATGGGGTTAGAAAATAATTAATTAGATTTGGAACGTGGTGGAAATGGGCTGGAACCAGGAGCGAAGCCAGCCACCATGGCTACTGGGGTCTTATGTATTACACAACGAGGTCAACAGTCACTACAGGAAACCGGGACTTTGCCCAGTGCTCAAATCTTTACCGAGTGTCAAATATCGGACACTCGACAAAGGCCACCTTTGCCGAGTGCCGCACTCGATGAAACTTGGCACTCGGCAAATAGGGCTTTGCCGAGTGTCTGGCACTCGGCAAAGCCAAACTTTGACCAGTGCCAGACATTCGGTAAAGTTGGGCACTCGACAAAGAGGCGCTCGAGGATAACGGTACCCAACGCCGTCCTCTTTGCCGAGTGCCTTTTGTTTGGCACTCGGCAAAATATTGGCTTTGCCGAGTGCCTAGGGTTAGCACTCGACAAAATATTCACTTTGCCGAGTGCCAAACCTTGGCACTCGGCAAAATAATTTTTTTTTGTTTTTTGCCACCAACTTTTTTTTAGATTTGTATTTGTACCATGAACAACATGTTCAAATTTGGCACAATTTCATTGCTGTTTGCTATATTTCTTCACTTTATTTTGTTTTCTTGCAATTTTTCGGAAAATGTAGGTTTGAACTGCAGGTGCATCGAATAATAGTTTTGATCCATTCCAAAAATGTTATTCTTGTTTGTTAGTGTCACTTTATGCTAAATGTAGGAACTGTCTCCAAATTTCGATCAACGTGCTCACGGGGCAACGTCGCGAACTTGCGTGCGAGTGGTTATTTAATTCTATAAAATTCAAACAAATCCCGAAAATCATGAAACTTGGTGAGATGTCGTGATATCACATGCATATGCGGTGGTAAAAATTTGAAAACGTTTGGAGGACGTCATCACGTATGGTGTTCACAAACCAGGACATCATCACATCACATGGTTTGTGAACACCATACGTGATGACGTCCTCCAAACGTTTTCAAATTTTTACCACCGCATATGCATGTGATATCACGACATCTCGCCAAGTTTCATGATTTTTAGGATTCGTTTGAATTTTATAGAATTAAATAACCACTCGCACGCAAGTTCGCGACGTTGCCCCGTGAGCACGTTGATCGAAATTTGGAGACAGTTCCTAGATTTAGCATAAAGTGACACTAACAAACAAGAATAACATTTTTGGAATGGATCAAAACTATTATTCGATGCACCTGCAGTTCAAACCTACATTTTCCGGAAAATTGCAAGAAAACGAAATAAAGTGAAGAAATATAGCAAACAGCAATGAAATTGTGCCAAATTTGAACATGTTGTTCATGGTACAAATACAAATCTAAGAAAAAAAGTTGGTGGCAAAAAACAAAAAAAAAATTATTTTGCCGAGTGCCAAGGTTTGGCACTCGGCAAAGTGAATATTTTGCCGAGTGCTAGCCCTAGGCACTCGGCAAAGCCAGGACAGGATTTTTTTTTAATTTTTTATTTCGCCGAGTGCCCCGGATCTGACACTCGGCAAAGAGGTTTGAAATATAAAAAAACGGACACACGCACACACACCACGCACACACCACACACGCGCGCGCGCGCCCACCCCACCGCCGCACCGTAGCCGCTATGCCGCCGCCGCCGCCGGCTCCCCGCGCGCCGCGCGCCTCGGCCCCGTGCCCGCAGTAGGAAGGAGGAGGAGGTAGGAGGAG